>NW_027436651.1:0-94727 GCF_031877795.1 Strix aluco
TTCTTCCTCCTCTCTCTTCCTCCTCTCTCCTCTTCCTCTCCCTTCCCCTCTCTCTTTCTACAATCTCTTCCTCCTCACTTTTCCTCCTCTCTCTTTTTCCTCTTTTCCTCCTGTCTCTTCCTCCTCTCTCTTCCTCCTCTCTCTTCCTCCTCTGTCTTCCTCCTCTCTCCTCTTCCTCTGTTTTCCACCTCTCTCTTCCTCCTCTGTCTTCCGCCTCTCTTTTCCTCCTCTCTCTTCCTCCTCTCCCCTTTTCCTCTCTCTTCCTTCTCTCTCATTTCCTTTCTCTTCCTCCTCTCTCTTCCTCCTCTGTCTTCCCTCCTCTCTCCTCTTCCTCTCTTTTCCTCCTCTCTCTTCCTCCTCACTTTTCCTCCTCTCTCCTTTTCCTCTCTTCCTCCTCTCTCTTCTTCCTCTCTCTTCCTCCTCTCTTCCTCCTCTCTCTTCCTCCTCTCTCTTCCTCCTCTCTCTTCCTCCTCTCTCTTTTTCCTCTCTCTTCCTCCACTCTCTTCCTCCTCTGTCTTCCACCTCTCTCTTTCTCCTCTCTTTTCCTCCTCTCTCTTCCTCCTCTCTCTTCCTCCTCTCTCTTCATCCTCACATTTCCTCCTCTCTCCTTTTCCTCTCTTCCTCCTCTCTCTTCCTCCTCTCTCTTCCTCCTCTCTCTTCCTCCTCTCTCTTCCTCCTCTCTCTTCCTCTTCTATTTTTCTCCTCTCTCCTCTTCCTCTCTTCCTCCTCTCTCTATTTCCTCTCTATTCCTCCACTCTCTTCCTCCTCTGTCTTCCACCTCTCTCTTTCTCCTCTCTCTTCCTCCTCTCTCTTCCTCCTCTGTCTTCCTGCTCTGTCCTCTTCCTCTCTCTTCCTCCTCTCTCTTCCTCCTCTCTCTTTCTCCTCTCTCTTCCTCCTCTCTCTTTCTCCTCTCTCTTCCTCCTCTCTCTTCCTCCTCTCTTCTCTTCCTCTCTCTTTCTCCTCCCTCTTCCTCCTTTCTCCTCCACATCCTCTTCCTCCTCTCTCTTCCTCCTCTCTCTTCCTCCTCTTTCTTCCTCCTCTATCTTCCTCCTGTCTACACATCCTCTTTCTTCCTCCTCACTCTTCCTCCTCTCTCTTCCTTTTCTCTTTTCCTCCTCTCTCCTCTTCCTCTCCCGTCCACATCTCTCTTCCTCCTCTCTCTTCCACCTCACTTTTCCTCCTCTCTCCTTTTCCTCTCTTCATCCTCTCTCTTCCTCCTCTCTCTTCCTCCTCTGTCTTCCTTCTCTCTCCTCTTCCCCTGTCTTCCCCCTCTCTTTTCCTCCTCTCTCTTCCTCCTCACTTTTCCTCCTCTCTCCTTTTCCTCTCTTCCTCCTCTCTATTCCTCCTCTCTCTTCCTCCTCTCTCTTCCTCCTCTCTCTTCCTCCTCTCTCTTTTTCCTCTCTCTTCCTCCACTCTCTACCTCCTCTGTCTTCCTTCTCTCTCCTCTTCCTCTGTCTTCCACTTCTCTCTTCCTCCTCTCTATTCCTCCTCTCTCTTCCTCCTCTCTCTTCCTCCTCTCTCTTCCTCATCTCTCTTCCTCCTCTCTCTTCCTCTTCTCTTTTCCTCCTCTCTCTTCCTCCTCACTTTTCCTCCTCTCTCCTTTTCCTCTCTTCCTCCTCTCTCTTCCTCCTCTCTCTTCCTCCTCTCTCTTTTCCTCTCTCTTCCTCCACTCTCTTCCTCCTCTGTCTTCCACCTCTCTCTCTCTCCTCTCTCTTCCTCCTCTATCTTCCTCCTCTCTCTTCCTGCTCTCTCTTCCTCCTCTCTCTTCCTCCTCACATTTCCTCCTCTCTCCTTTTCCTCTCTTCCTCCTCTCTCTTCCTCCTCTCTCTTCCTCCTCTCTCTTCATCTTCTCTTTTCCTCCTCTCTCCTCTTCCTCTCTTCCTCCTTTCTCTTCCTCCTCTCTCTTTCTCCTCTCTCTTGCTGCTCTCTCTTCCTCCTCTCCCTTCCTCCTCTCTCTTCCTCCTCACATTTCCTCCTCTCTCCTTTTCCTCTCTTCCTCCTCTCTTCCTCCTCTCTCTTCCTCCTCTCGCTTCCTCCTCTCAACCCCTCCTCTCTCTTCCCCCTCTCTCTTCCTCTTCCTCTTCCCCTTCTCTTTTCCTCCTCTCTCTTCCTCCTCACTTTTCCTTTTCTCTCCTTTTCCTCTCTTCCTCCTCTCTCTCACTTTTCCTTTTCTCTCCTTTTCCTCTCTTCCTCCTCTCTCTTCCTCTTCTCTTTTCCTCCTCTCTCCTCTTCCTCTCTCTCCTCCTCTCTCTTCCTCCTCTCTCTTCCTCCTCTCTCTTCCTCCTATCTACCCCTCCTCTCTCTTCCACCTCTCTCTTCCTCCTCTCTCTTCCTCCTATCTACCCCTCCTCTCTCATCCTCCTCTCTCTTCCTCCACTCTCTTCCTCCTTTGTCTTCCTTCTCTCTCCTCTTCATCTCTCTTCCTGCTCCCTCTTCCTCCTCTCTCTTCCTCCTCTGTCTTCCTCCTCTCTCTTCCTCCTCTCTCTTCCTCTTCTCTTTTCCTCCTCTCTACACTTCCTCTCTTTACCTCCTCTCTCTTCTCCTCTCTCTTTCTCCTCTCTCTTCCTCCTCTCTCTTCCTCCTCTCTTCTCTTCCTCTCTCTTTCTCCTCCCTCTTCCTCCTTTCTCTTCCAACTCTCTCTTCCTCCTCTCTCTTACTCTTCTCTCTTCCTCCTCTCTACCCCTCCTCACTCTTCCTCCTCTCTCTTCCACCTCTCTCTTCCTCTTCTCTTTTCCTCCTCTCTCCTCTTCCTCTCTTTTCCTCCTCTCTCTTCCTCCTCACTTTTCCTCCTCTCACTTTTCCTCTCTTCCTCCTCTCTCTTTCTCCTCTCTCTTGCTGCTCTCTCTTCCTCCTCTCCCTTCCTCCTCTCTCTTCCTCCTCACATTTCCTCCTCTCTCCTTTTCCTCTCTTCCTCCTCTCTTCCTCCTCTCGCTTCCTCCTCTCGCTTCCTCCTCTCAACCCCTCCTCTCTCTTCCCCCTCTCTCTTCCTCTTCCTCTTCCCCTTCTCTTTTCCTCCTCTCTCTTCCTCCTCACTTTTCCTCCTCTCTCCTTTTCCTCTCTTCCTCCTCTCTTCTTCCTCTCTCTTCCTCCTCTCTCTTCCTCCTCTCTCTTCCTCCTCTCTCTTCCTCCTCTCTCTTCCTCCTCTCTCTTTTTCCTCTTTCTTCCTCCACTCTCTTCCTCCTCTGTCTTCCACCTCTCTCTTTCTCCTCTCTCTTCTCCTCTCTCTTCCTCCTCTCTCTTCATCCTCACATTCTCTCTCCTTTTCCTCTCTTCCTCCTCTCTCTTCCTCCTCTCTCTTCCTCCTCTCTATTCCTCCTCTCTCTTCCTCCTCTCTCTTCCTCTTCTCTTTTCCTCCTCTCTCCTCTTCCTCTCTCTTCCTCCTTTCTCTTCCTCATCTCTCTTCCTCCTCTCTCTTCCTCCTCTCCCCTTTCCACTCTCTTCCTTCTCTCTCATCTCCTCTTCCTCTGTCTTCCAGCTCTCTCTTCCTCCTCTCTCTTCCTCCTCTCTCTTCTCCTCTCCCCTTTTCCACTCTCTTCCTCCTCTCTCTTCCTCCTCTCTCTTCTCCTCTCTCTTCCTCCTCTCTCTTCCTCCTCTCTCTTTTTTCCTCTCTCTTCCTCCACTCTCTTCCTCCTCTGTCTTCCACCTCTCTCTTTCTCCTCTCTCTTCCTCCTCTCTCTTCCTCCTCTGTCTTCCTCCTCTGTCCTCTTCCGCTCTCTTCCTCCTCTCTCTTCCTCCTCGCTCTTTCTCCTCCCTCTTCCTCCTTTCTCCTCCACCTCCTCTTCCTCCTCTCTCTTCCTCCTCTCTCTTCCTCCTCTTTCTTCTTCTCTATCTTCCTCCTGTCTACACATCCTCTCTCTTCCTCCTCTCTCTTTCTCCTCTCTCTTCCTTTTCTCTTTTCGTCCTCTCTCCTCTTCTTCTCCCGTCCACATCTCTCTTCCTCCTCTCTCTTCCACCTCACTTTTCCTCCTCTCTCCTTTTCCTCTCTTCATTCTCTCTCTTCTCTCTTCCTCTCTGTCTTCCTTCTCTCTCCTCTTCCCCTGTCTTCCCCCTCTCTTTTCCTCCTCTCTCTTCCTCCTCACTTTTCCTCCTCTCTCCTTTTCCTCTCTTCCTCCTCTCTATTCCTCCTCTCTCTTCCTCCTCTCTCTTCCTCCTCTCTCTTTTTCCTCTCTCTTCTCCACTCTCTACCTCCTCTGTCTTCCTTCTCTCTCCTCTTCCTCTGTCTTCCACTTCTCTCTTCCTCCTCTCTCTTCCTCCTCTCTCTTCCTCCTCTCTCTCCTCATCTCTCTTCCTCCTCTCTTCCTCTTCTCTTTTCCTCCTCTCTCTTCCTCCTCACTTTTCCTCCTCTCTCCTTTTCCTCTCTTCCTCCTCTCTCTTCCTCCTCTCTCTTCCGCCTCTCTCTTCCTCCTCTCTCTTCCTCCTCTCTCTTCCTCCTCTCTCTTTTTCCTTTCTCTTCCTCCACTCTCATCCTCCTCTGTCTTCCACCTCTCTCTTTCTCCTCTCTCTTCCTCCTCTATCTTCCTCCTCTCTCTTCCTGCTCTCTCTTCCTCCTCTCTCTTCCTCCTCAGCATTTCCTCCTCTCTCCTTTTCCTCTCTTCCTCCTCTCTCTTCCTCCTCTCTCTTCCTCCTCTCTCTTCCTCCTCTCTCTTCATCTTCTCTTTTCCTCCTCTCTCCTCTTCCTCTCTTCTCCTTTCTCTTCCTCCTCTCTCTTTCTCCTCTCTCTTGCTGCTCTCTCTTCCTCCTCTCCCTTCCTCCTCTCTCTCCTCCTCACATTTTCTCCTCTCTCCTTTTCCTCTCTTCCTCCTCTCTTCCTCCTCTCTCTTCTCCTCTCGCTTCTCCTCTCAACCCCTCCTCTCTCTTCCCCCTCTCTCTTCCCTTCCTCTTCCCTTCTCTTTCCTCCTCTCTCTTCCTCCTCACTTTTCCTCCTCTCTCCTTTTCCTCTCTTCGTCCTCTCTCTTCTTCCTCTCTCTTCCTCCTCTCTCTTCGTCCTCTCTCTTCCTCCTCTCTCTTCCTCCTCTCTCTTCCTCCTCTCTCTTTTTCCTCTCTCTTCCTCCACTCTCTTCCTCCTCTGTCTTCCACCTCTCTCTTTCTCCTCTCTCTTCCTCCTCTCTCTTCCTCCTCTCTCTTCCTCCTCTCTTCTTCATCCTCACATTTCCTCTCTCTCCTTTTTCCTCTTCCTCCTCTCTCTTCCTCCTCTCTCTTCCTCCTCTCTCTTCCTCCTCTCTCTTCCTCCTCTCTCTTCTCTTCTCTTTTCCTCCTCTCTCCTCTTCCTCTCTCTTCCTCCTTTCTCTTCCTCATCTCTCTTCCTCCTCTCTCTTCCTCCTCTCCCCTTTTCCACTCTCTTCCTTCTCTCTCCTCTTTCTCTGTCTTCCTCCTCTCTCTTCCTCTATCTCTTCCTCCTCTCTCTCTCCTCTCCCCTTTTCACTCTGTTCCTCCTCTCTCTTCTTCCTCTCTCTTTCTCCTCTCTCTCCTCTCTCTCTTCCTCCTCTCTCTTCCTCCTCTCTCTTCCTCCTCTCTCTTTTCCTCTCTCTCCCTCCACTCTCTTCCTCCTCTGTCTTCCACCTCTCTCTTTCTCCTCTCGCTTCCTCCTCTCTCTTCCTCCTCTGTCTTCCTCCTCTGTCCTCTTCCGCTCTCTTCCTCCTCTCTCTTCTCCTCTCTCTTTCTCCTCTCTCTTCCTCCTCTCTCTTTCTCCTCTCTCTTCCTCCTCTCTCTTCCTCCTCTCTTCTCTTCCTCTCTCTTTCTCCTCCCTCTTCCTCCTTTCTCCTCACCTCCTCTTCCTCCTCTCTCTTCCTCCTCTCTCTTCCTCCTCTTTCTTCCTCCTCTATCTTCCTCCTGTCTACACATCCTCTCTCTTCCTCCTCTCTCTCCTCCTCTCTCTTCTTTTCTCTTTTCCTCTTTCTCTCCTCTTCCTCTCCCGTCCACATCTCTCTTCCTCCTCTCTCTTCACCTCACTTTTCCTCCTCTCTCCTTTTCCTCTCTTCATCCTCTCTTCTCCTCCTCTCTCTTCTCCTCTGTCTTCCTTCTCTCTCCTCTTCCCCTGTCTTCCCCTCTCTTTTCCTCCTCTCTTCCTCCTCACTTTCCTCTCTCTCCTTTTCCTCTCTTCCTCCTCTCTATTCCTCCTCTCTCTTCCTCCTCTCTCTTCCTCCTCTCTCTTCCTCCTCTCTCTTTTCCTCTCTCTTCCTCCACTCTCTACCTCCTCTGTCTCCTTCTCTCTCCTCTTCTCTGTCTTCCACTCTCTCTTCTCCTCTCTCTTCCTCCTCTCTTCTCCTCCTCTCTCTTCCTCATCTCTCTTCCTCCTCTCTCTTCCTCCTCTCTCTTCCTCCTCTCTCTTCCTCCTCTCTCTTCATCTTCTCTTTTCCTCCTCTCTCCTCTTCCTCTCTTCCTCCTTTCTCTTCCTCCTCTCTCGTTCTCCTCTCTCTTGCTGCTCTCTCTTCCTCCTCTCCCTTCCTCCTCTCTCTTCCTCCTCACATTTCCTCCTCTCTCCTTTTCCTCTCTTCCTCCTCTCTTCCTCCTCTCTCTTCCTCCTCTCTCTTCCTCCTCTCTCTTCCTCCTCTCCATTTTTCCTCTCTCTTCCTCCACTCTTTTCCTCCTCTCTCTTTTTCTCTCTCCTCTTCCTCTTTCTTCCAGCTCTCTCTTCCTCCTCTCTCTTCCTCCTCTCTCTTCCTCCTCTCTCTTCCCCTTCTCTTTCCTCCTCTCACCACTTCCTCTCTCTTCCTCCTCTCTCTTCCTCCTCTCTCTTTCTCCTCTCTCTTCCTCCTCTCTTCTCTTCCTCTCTCTTTCTCCTCCCTCTTCCTCCTCTCTACCCCTCCTCTCTCTTCCTCCACTCTCTTCCTCTTCTCTCCTCCTCTTCTCTTTTCCTCCTCTCTCCTCTTCCTCTCTCTTCCTTCTCTCTCTTCCTCCTCTCTCTTTCTCCTCTCTTCCTCCTCTCTCTTCCTCCTCTCTTCTCTTCCTCTCTCTTTCTCCTCCCTCTTCCTCCTTTCTCTTCCACCTCTCTCTTCCTCCTCTCTCTTCCTCCTCTCTACCCCTCCTCTCTCTTCCTCTTCTCTTTTCCTCCTCTCTCCTCTTCCTCTCTCTTCCTCCTCTCTCTTCCTCCTCTCTCTTCCTCCTCTCTCTTCCTCCTATCTACCCCTCCTCTCTCTTCCTCCTCTCTCTTCCTCCTCTCTCTTCCTCCTATCTACCCCTCCTCTCTCTTCCTCCTCTCTATTCCTCCTCTCTCTTCCTCCTCTCTTCACTTCCACTCTCTTTCTCCTCCCTCTTCCTCCTTTCTCTTCCACCTCTCTCTTCCTCCTCTCTCTTCCTCTTCTCTTTTTCTCTTCTCCCCTCTTCTCTCTCTTCCTCCTCTCTCTTCCTACTCTCTCTTCCTCCTCTCTACCCCTCCTCTCTCTTCCTCCTCTCTCTTCCTCCTCTCTCTTCCTCTTCTCTTTTCCTCCTCTCTCTTCCTCCTCTCTCTTCCTCCTCTCTCTTCCTCCTCTCTCTTCCACCTCTCTCTTTCTCCTCTCTCTTCCAACTCTCTCTTCCTCCTCTCTCTTCCTCCTCTCTCTTCCTCCTCTCTCTTCCTCTTCTCTTTTCCTCCTCTCTCCTCTTCCTCTCTCTTCCTCCTTTCTCTTTCTCCTCTCTCTTCCTCCTCTCTCTTTCTCCTCTCTCCTCCTCCTCTCTTCCTCCTCTCTCTTCCTCCTCTCTCTTCCTACTCTCTCTTTCTCTTCTTTTCCTATTCTCTCCTCTTCCTCTCTCTTCCTCCTCTCTCTTCCTCCTCTCTCTTCCTCTTCTCTTTTCCTATTCTCTCCTCTTCCTCTCTCTTCCTCCTCTCTCTTCCTCCTCTCTCTTCCTCCTCACTCTTCCTCTTCTCTTTTCCTCCTCTCTCTTCCTCCTCACTTTTCCTACTCTCTCCTTTTCCTCTCTTCCTCCTCTCTCTTCCTCCTCTCTCTTCCTCCTCTGTCTTCCTTCTCTCTCTTCCTCCAATCTCTTCCTCCTCTGTCTTCCACCTCTCTCTTCCTCCTCTCTCTTCCTCTTCTCTTTTCCTCCTCTCTCTTCCTCCTCACTTTTACTCCTCTCGCCTTTTCCTCTCTTCCTCCTCTCTCTTCCTCCTCTCTCTTCCTCCTCTCTCTTCCTCCACTCTCTTCCTACTCTGTCTTCTTTCTCTCTCCTCTTCCTCTGTCTTCCACCTCTCTCTTCCTCCTCTCTCTTCCTCCACTCTCTTCCTCCTCTGTCTTCTTTCTCTCTCCTCTTCCTCTGTCTTCCAGCTCTCTCTTCCTCCTCTCTCTTCCTCCTCTCTCTTCCTCCTCTCGCTTCCTCTTCTCTTTTCCTCCTCTCTCCTCTTCCTCTCTCTTCCTCCTTTCTCTTCCTCCTCTCTCTTTCTCCTCTCTCTTCGTCCTCTCTCCTCCTCCTCTCTTCCTCCTCTCTCTTCCTCCTCTCTCTTCCTACTCACTCTTCCTCTTCTTTTTTCCTATTCTCTCCTCTTCCTCTCTCTTCCTCCTCTCTCTTCCTCCTCTCTCTTCCTCCTCTCTCTTCCTCCTCTCTCTTCCTCCTCTCTCTTCCTCTTCTCTTTTCCTATTCTCTCCTCTTCCTCTCTCTTCCTCCTCTATCTTCCTCCTCTCTCTTCCTCTTCTCTTTCCTCCTCTCTCCTCTTCCTCTCTCTTCCTCCTCTCTCTTCCTCCTCTCGCTTCCTCCTCTCTACCCCTCCTCACTCTTCCCCCTCTCTCTTCCTCATCTCTTCCCCTTCTCTTTTCCTCCTCTCTCTTCCTCCTCACTTTTCCTCCTCTCGCCTTTTCCTCTCTTCTTCCTCTCTCTTTCTCCTCTCTCTTCCTCCTCTCTCTTCATCCACTCTCTTCCTCCTCTGTCTTCTTTCTCTCTCCTCTTCCTCTGTCTTCCACCTCTCTCTTCCTCCTCTCTCTTCCTCCTCTCTCTTCCTCCTCTCTCTTCCTCCACTCTCTTCCTCCTCTGTCTTCATTCTCTCTCCACTTCCTCTCTCTTCCTCCTCTCTCTTCCTCCTCTCTCTTCCTCCTCTCTCTTCCTCCTCTCTCTTCTCTATTCCTCCTCTCTCTTCCTCCTCTCCCCTTTTCCTCTATCTTCCTTCTCTCTCCTCTTCCTCTGTCTTCCACTTCTCTCTTCCTCCTCTCTCTTCCTCCTCTCTCTTCTTCCTCTCTCTTTCTCCTCTCTCTTCCTCCTCTCTCTTCCTCCTCTCTTCTCTTCCTCTCTCTTTCTCCTCACTCCTCCTCCTTTCTCTTCACCTCTCTCTTCCTCCTCTCTCTTCCTCCTCTCTCTTCCTCCTCTCTACCCCGTCTCTCTCTTCTTCCTCTCTCTTCCTCCTCTCTCTTCCTCTTCTCTTTTCCTCCTCTCCCCTCTTCTCTCTCTTCCTCCTCTCTCTTCCTCCTCTCTCTTCCTCCTCTCTCTTCCTCCTCACTCTTCCTCTTCTCTTTTCCTCCTCTCTCTTCCTCCTCACTTTTCCTACTCTCTCCTTTTCCTCTCTTCCTCCTCTCTCTTCCTCCTCTCTCTTCCTCCTCTGTCTTCCTTCTCTCTCTTCCTCCAATCTCTTCCTCCTCTGTCTTCCACCTCTCTCTTCCTCCTCTCTCTTCCTCTTCTCTTTTCCTCCTCTCTCTTCCTCCTCACTTTTACTCCTCTCGCCTTTTCCTCTCTTCCTCCTCTCTCTTCCTCCTCTCTCTTCCTCCTCTCTCTTCCTCCACTCTCTTCCTACTCTGTCTTCTTTCTCTCTCCTCTTCCTCTGTCTTCCACCTCTCTCTTCCTCCTCTCTCTTCCTCCTCTCTCTTCCTCCTCTCTCTTCCTCCACTCTCTTCCTCCTCTGTCTTCTTTCTCTCTCCTCTTCCTCTGTCTTCCAGCTCTCTCTTCCTCCTCTCTCTTCCTCCTCTCTCTTCCTCCTCTCTCTTCCTCCTCTCTCTTCTTCCTCTCTCTTCCTCCTCTCTATTCCTCCTCTCTCTTCCTCCTCTCCCCTTTTCCTCTATCTTCCTTCTCTCTCCTCTTCCTCTGTCTTCCACCTCTCTCTTCCACCTCTCTCTTCCTCATCTCTCTTCCTCCTCTCTCTTCCTCCTCTCTACCCCGCCTCTCTCTTCCTCCTCTCTCTTCCTCCTCTCTCTTCCTCTTCTCTTTTCCTCCTCTCCCCTCTTCACTCTCTTCCTCCTCTCTCTTCCTCCTCTCTCTTCCTCCTCTCTCTTCCTACTCTCGCTTCCTCCTCTCTACCCCTCCTCTCTCTTCCTCCTCTCTCTTCCTCCTCTCTCTTCCTCTTCTCTCTTCCTCCTCTCTCTTTCTCCTCTCTCTTCCTCCTCTCTCTTCCTCCTGTCTCTTCCTCCACTCTCTTCCTCCTCTCTCTTCCTCCTCTCTCTTCCTCTTCTCTTTTCCTCCTCTCTCCTCTTCCTCTCTCTTCCTCCTTTCTCTTCCTCCTCTCTCTTTCTCCTCTCTCTTCGTCCTCTCTCCTCCTCCTCTCTTCCTCCTCTCTCTTCCTCCTCTCTCTTCCTACTCACTCTTCCTCTTCTTTTTTCCTATTCTCTCCTCTTCCTCTCTCTTCCTCCTCTCTCTTCCTCCTCTCTCTTCCTCCTATCTCTTCCTCCTCTCTCTTACTCCTCTCTCTTCCTCTTCTCTTTTCCTATTCTCTCCTCTTCCTCTCTCTTCCTCCTCTCTCTTCCTCCTCTCTCTTCCTCTTCTCTTTCCTCCTCTCTCCTCTTCCTCTCTCTTCCTCCTCTCTCTTCCTCCTCTCGCTTCCTCCTCTCTACCCCTCCTCTCTCTTCCCCCTCTCTCTTCCTCATCTCTTCCCCTTCTCTTTTCCTCCTCTCTCTTCCTCCTCACTTTTCCTCCTCTCGCCTTTTCCTCTCTTCCTCCTCTCTCTTTCTCCTCTCTCTTCCTCCTCTCTCTTCCTCCACTCTCTTCCTCCTCTGTCTTCTTTCTCTCTCCTCTTCCTCTGTCTTCCACCTCTCTCTTCCTCCTCTCTCTTCCTCCTCTCTCTTCCTCCTCTCTCTTCCTCCACTCTCTTCCTCTTCTGTCTTCATTCTCTCTCCACTTCCTCTCTCTTCCTCCTCTCTCTTCCTCCTCTCTCTTCCTCCTCTCTCTTCCTCCTCTCTCTTCCTCTATTCCTCCTCTCTCTTCCTCCTCTCCCCTTTTCCTCTATCTTCCTTCTCTCTCCTCTTCCTCTGTCTTCCACCTCTCTCTTCCTCCTCTCTCTTCCTCCTCTCTCTTCCTCCTCTCTCTTTCTCCTCTCTCTTCCTCCTCTCTCTTCCTCCTCTCCTCTCTTCCTCTCTCTTTCTCCTCACTCCTCCTCCTTTCTCTTCCACCTCTCTCTTCCTCCTCTCTCTTCCTCCTCTCTCTTCCTCCTCTCTACCCCGCCTCTCTCTTCCTCCTCTCTCTTCCTCCTCTCTCTTCCTCTTCTCTTTTCCTCCTCTCCCCTCTTCTCTCTCTTCCTCCTCTTTCTTCCTCCTCTCTCTTCCTCCTCTCTCTTCATACTCTCGCTTCCTCCTCTCTACCCCTCCTCTCTCTTCCTCCTCTCTCTTCCTCCTCTCTCTTCCTCTTCTCTTTTCCTCATCTCTCTTCCTCCTCTCTCTTCCTCCTCTCTAATCCTCCTCTCTCTTCCACCTCTCTCTTTCTCCTCTCTCTTCCAACTCTCTCTTCCTCCTCTCTCTTCCTCCTCTCTCTTCCTCCTCTCTCTTCCTCCTCTCTCTTCCTCCTCTCTCTTCCTCTTCTCTTTTCCTCCTCTCTCCTCTTCCTCTCTCTTCCTCCTTTCTCTTCCTCCTCTCTCTTCCTCCTCTCTCTTCCTACTCTCTCTTCCTCTTCTTTTTTCCTATTCTCTCCTCTTCCTCTCTCTTCCTCCTCTCTCTTCCTCCTCTCTCTTCCTCCTCTCTCTTCCTCCTCTCTCTTCCTCTACTCTTTTCATATTCTCTCCTCTTCCTCTCTCTTCCTCCTCTCTCTTCCTCCTCTCTCTTCCTCCTCTCTCTTCCTCCTCACTCTTCCTCTTCTCTTTTCCTCCTCTCTCCTCTTCCTCTCTCTTCCTCCTTTCTCTTCCTCCTCTCTCTTCCTCCTCTCTACCCCTCCTCTCTCTTCCTCTTCTCTCTTCCTCCTCTCTCTTCCTTTTCTCTTTTTCTCCTCTCTCCTCATCCTCTCCCTTCCACATCTCTCTTCCCCCTCTCTCTTCCTCTTCACTTTTCCTACTCTCTCCTTTTCCTCTCTTCCTCCTCTCTCTTCCTCCTCTGTCTTCCTTCTCTCTCTTCCTCAAATCTCTTCCTCCTCTGTCTTCCACCTCTCTCTTCCTCCTCTCTCTTCCTCTTCTCTTTTCCTTCTCTCTCTTCCTCCTCACTTTTCCTCCTCTCGCCTTTTCCTCTCTTCCTCCTCTCTCTTCCTCCTCTCTCTTCCTCCTCTCTCTTCCTCCACTCTCTTCCTACTCTGTCTTCTTTCTCTCTCCTCTTCCTCTGTCTTCCACCTCTCTCTTCCTCCTCTCTCTTCCTCCACTCTCTTCCTCCTCCGTCTTCTTTCTCTCTCCTCTTCCTCTGTCTTCCAGCACTCTCTTCCTCCTCTCTCTTCCTCCTCTCTCTTCCTCCTCTCTCTTCCTCCTCTCTCTTCCTCCTCTCTCTTCCTCCTCTCTATTCCTCCTCTCTCTTCCTCCTCTCCCCTTTTCCTCTATCTTCCTTCTATCTCCTCTTCCTCTGTCTTCCACCTCTCTCTTCCACCTCTCTCTTCCTCCTCTCTCTTCCTCCTCTCTCTTTCTCCTCTCTCTTCCTCCTCTCTCTTCCTCCTCTCTTCTCTTCCTCTCTCTTTCTCCTCCCTCCTCCTCCTTTCTCTTCCACCTCTCTCTTCCTCCTCTCTTTTCCTCCTTTCTCTTCCTCCTCTCTACCCCGCCTCTCTCTTCCTCCTCTCTCTTCCTCCTCTCTCTTCCTCTTCTCTTTTCCTCCTCTCCCCTCTTCTCTCTCTTCCTCCTCTCTCTTCCTCCTCTCTCTTCCTCTTCTCTCTTCCTCCTCTCTCTTTCTCCTCTCTCTTCCTCCTCTCTCTTCCTCCTCTCTCTTCCTCCTCTCTCTTCCTCCTCTCTCTTCCTCCTCTCTCTTCCTCTTCTCTTTTCCTCCTCTCTCCTCTTCCTCTCTCTTCCTCCTTTCTCTTCCTCCTCTCTCTTTCTCCTCTCTCTTCCTCCTCTCTCCTCCTCCTCTCTTCCTCCTCTCTCTTCCTCCTCTCTCTTCCTACTCACTCTTCCTCTTCTTTTATCCTATTCTCTCCTCTTCCTCTCTCTTCCTCCTCTCTCTTCCTCCTCTCTCTTCCTCCTCTCTCTTCCTCCTCTCTCTTCCTCTTCTCTTTTCCTATTCTCTCCTCTTCCTCTCTCTTCCTCCTCTCTCTTCCTCTTCTCTCTTCCTCTTCTCTCTTCCTCCTCTCTCCTCTTCCTCTCTCTTCCTCCTCTCTCTTCCTCCTCTCGCTTCCTCCTCTCTACCCCTCCTCTCTCTTCCCCCTCTCTCTTCCTCATCTCTTCCCCTTCTCTTTTCCTCCTCTCTCTTCCTCCTCACTTTTCCTCCTCTCGCCTTTTCCTCTCTTCCTCCTCTCTCTTCCTCTTCTCTCTTCCTCCTCTGTCTTCCTCCACTCTCTTCCTCCTCTGTCTTCTTTCTCTCTCCTCTTCCTCTGTCTTCCACCTCTCTCTTCCTCCTCTCTCTTCCTCCACTCTCTTCCTCCTCTGTCTTCATTCTCTCTCCTCTTCCTCTCTCTTCCTCCTCTCTCTTCCTCCTCTCTCTTCCTCCTCTCTCTTCCTCCTCTCTCTTCCTCCTCTCTCTTCCTCTATTCCTCCTCTCTCTTCCTCCTCTCCCCTTTTCCTCTATCTTCCTTCTCTCTCCTCTTCCTCTGTCTTCCACCTCTCTCTTCCTCCTCTCTCTTCCTCCTCTCTCATCCTCCTCTCTCTTTCTCCTCTCTCTTCCTCCTCTCTCTTCCTCCTCTCTTCTCTTCCTCTCTCTTTCTCCTCACTCCTCCTTTCTCTTCCACCTCTCTCTTACTCCTCTCTCTTCCTCCTCTCTCTTCCTCCTCTCTTCCTCCTCTCTCTTCCTCCTCTCTGTTCCTCCTCTCTCTTCCTCCTCTCTCTTCCTCCTCTCTCTTCCTACCAACTTTTCCTCCTCTCTCCTTTTCCTCTCTTCCTCCTCTCTCTTCTTCCTCTCTCTTCCTCCTCTCTCTTCCTCCTCTCTCTTCCTCCTCTCTCTTTTTCCTCTCTCTTCCTCCACTCTCTTCCTCCTCTGTCTTCTTTCTCTCTCCTCTTTCCTGTCTTCCACCTCTCTCTTCCTCCACTCTCTTCCTCCTCTCTCTTCCTCTTCTCTCTTCCTCATCTCTCTTCTCCCTCTCTCTTCCTCCTCTCTTTTCCTCCTCTCTCTTCCTCCTCTCCCGTTTACCTCTATCTTCCTTCTCTCTCCTCTTCCTCTGTCTTCCTCCTCTCTCTTCCTCCTCTCTCTTCATCTTCTCTTTTCCTCCTCTCTCCTCTTCCTCTATCTTCCTCCTTTCTCTTCCTCCTCTCTCTTTCTCCTCTCTCTTCCTGCTCTCTCTTCCTCCTCTCTCTTCCTGCTCTCTCTTCCTCCTCACATTTCCTCCTCTCTCCTTTTCCTCTCTTCCTCCTCTCTCTTCATCCTCTCTCTTCCTCCTTTCTCTTCGTCTTCTCTTTTCCTCCTCTCTCCTCTTCATCTCTCTTCCTCCTTTCTCTTCCTCCTCTCTCTTTCCCCTCTCTCTTCCTCCTCTCTCTTCCTCCTCTCTCTTCCTCCTCTCTTCCTCCTCTCTCTTCCTCCTCTCGCTTCCTCCTCTCTACCCCTCCTCTCTCTTCCCACTCTCTCTTCCTCCTCTCTCTTCCCCTTCTCTTTTCCTCCTCTCTCTTGCTCCTCACTTTTCCTCTTCTCTCCTTTTCCTCTCTTCCTCCTCTCTCTACCTCCTCTCCCTTTTTCCTCTCTCTTCCTTCAATCTCTTCCTCCTCTCTCTTCCTTCTCTCTCCTCTTCCTCTGTCTTCCACCTCTCTCTTCCTCCTCTCTCTCCCTCTTCTCTTTTCCTCCTCTCTCCTGTTCCTCTCTCTTCCTCCTCTCTCTTCCTCCTCTCTCTTTCTCCTCTCTCTTCATCCTCTCTCTTCCTCCTCTCTTCTCTTCCTCTCTCTTTCTCCTCCCTCTTCCTCCTTTCTCTTCCACCTCTCTCTTCCTCCTCTCTTTTCCTCCTCTCTCTTCCTCCTCTCTCTTCCTCCTCTCGCTTCCTCCTCTCTAACTCTCCTCTCTCTTCCTCCTCTCTCTTCCTCCTCTCTCTTCCTCTTCTCTTTTCCTCCTATCTCCTCTTCCTCTCTCTTCCTCCTCTCTCTTCTTCTCTATTTCTCCTCTCTCTTCCTCCTCTCTCTTCCTCCTCTCGCTTCCTCCTCTCTAACTCTCCTCTCTCTTCCTCCTCTCTCTTCCTCCTCTCTCTTCCTCTTCTCTTTTCCTCCTATCTCCTCTTCCTCTCTCTTCCTCCTCTCTCTTCTTCTCTCTTTCTCCTCTCTCTTCCTCCTCTCTCTTCCTCCTCTTTCTCTTCCTCTCTCTTTCTCCTCCCTATTCCTCCTTTCTCTTCCACCTCTCTCTTCCTCCTCTCTCTTCCTCCTCTCTCTTCCTCCTCTCTCTTCCTCCTCTCTCTCCCTCCTCTCTCTTCCTCTTCTCTTTTCCTCCTCTCTCCTCTTCCTCTCTCTTCCTCCTCTCTCTTCCTCCTCTCTCTTCCTCCTCTCTCTTTCTCCTCTCTCTTTCTCCTCTCTCTTCCTCCTCTGTTCTCTTCCTCTCTCTTTCTCCTCCCCCTTCCTCCTCTCTCTTCCTCCTCTCTCTTCCTCCTATCTCTTCCTCCTCTCTATCCCTCCTCTCTCTTCCTCCTTTCTCTTCCTCCTCTCTCTTCCTCTTCTCTTTTCCTCCTCTCTCCTCTTCCTCTCCCTTTCTCTTCTCTCTTCCTCCTCTCTCTTCCTCCTCTCTCTTCCTCCTCTCTCTTCCTCCTCTTTTTCCTCTCTCTTCCTCCACTCTCTTCCTCCTCTGTCTTCCTCCTCTCTCCTCTTCCTCTGATTTCCACCTCTCTTTCCTCCTCTCTCTTCCTCCTCTCTCTTCCTCCTCTCTCTTCCTCCTCTCTCTTCCGCCTCTCTCTTCCTCCTCTCTCTTCCTCGTCTCCCCTTTTCCTCTCTCTTCCTTCTCTCTCATTTTCCTTTCTCTTCCTCCTCTCTCTTCCTCCTCTGTCTTCCTCCTCCATTTTCCTCCTCTCTCTTTCTCCTCACTTTTCCTCCTCTCTCCTTTTCCTCTCTTCCTTCTCTCTCTTCCTCCTCTCTCTTCCTCCTCTCTCTTCCTCCTCTCTCTTCCTCCTCTCTCTTTCTCCTCTCTCTTCCTCCACTCTCTACCTCCTCTATCTTCCTCCCCTCTCCTCTTCCTCTGTCTTCCACCTCTCTCTTCCTCCTCTCTCTTCCTCCTCTCTCTTCCTCATCTCTCTTCCTCCTCTCTCTTCCTTCCCGCTTTTCCTCCTCTCTCTTCCTCCTCTCCCCTTTTCCTCTCTCTTCCTTCTCTCTCCTCTTCCTCTGTCTTCCACCTCCCTCTTCCTCCTCTCTCTTCCTCCTCTCTCTTCCTCCTCTCTTCTCTTCCTCTCTCTTTCTCCTCCCTATTCCTCCTTTCTCTTCCACCTCTCTCTTCCTCCTCACTCTTCCTCCTCTCTCTTCCTCCTCTCTCTTCCTCCTCTTTTTCCTCTCTCTTCCTCCACTCTCTTCCTCCTCTGTCTTCCTCCTCTCTCCTCTTCCTCTGATTTCCACCTCTCTTTCCTCCTCTCTCTTCCTCCTCTCTCTTCCTCCTCTCTCTTCCTCCTCTCTCTTCCGCCTCTCTTTTCCTCCTCTCTCTTCCTCGTCTCCCCTTTTCCTCTCTCTTCCTTCTCTCTCATTTTCCTTTCTCTTCCTCCTCTCTCTTCCTCCTCTGTCTTCCTCCACTCTCTTTCTCCTCCCTCTTCCTCCTCTCTCTTCCTCCTCTCTCTTTCTCCTCTCTCTTTCTCCTCTCTCTTCATCCTCTCTCTTTCTCCTCTCTCTTCCTCCTCTCTCTTCCTCCTCTCTTCTCTTTCTCTCTCTTTCTCCTCCCTCTTCCTCCTTTCTCTTCCACCTCCTCTTCCTCCTCTCTCTTCCTTCTCTCTCTTCCTCCTCTATCTTCCTCCTCTATCTTCCTCCTCTCTACCCCTCCTCTCTCTTCCTCCTCTCTCTTCCTCCTCTCTCTTCCTTTTCTCTTTTCCTCCTCTCTCCAATTCCTCTCCCTTCCACATCTCTCTTCCTGCTCTCTCTGTTCCTCCTCACTTTTCCTCCTCTCTCCTTTTCCTCTCTTCCTCCTCTCTCTTCCTCCTCTCTCTTCCGCCTCTCTCTTTTTCCTCTCTCTTCCTCCACTCTCTTCCTCCTCTGTCTTCCTTCTCTCTCCTCTTCGTCTGTCTTCCTCCTCTCTTTTCCTCCTCTCTCTTCCTCCTCACTTTTCCTCCTCTCTCCTTTTCCTCTCTTCCTTCTCTCTCCTCTTCCTCTGTCTTCCACCTCTCTTCCTCCTCTCTCTTCCTCCTCTCTCTTCCTCCTCTCTCTTCCTCATCTCTCTTCCTCCTCTCTCTTCCTCCTCTCTTTTCCTCCTCTCTCTTCCTCCTCTCCCCTTTTCCTCTCTCTTCCTTCTCTCTCCTCTTCCTCTGTCTTCCTCCTCTCTCTTCCTCCTCTCTCTTCCTCTTCTCTTTTCCTATTCTCTCCTCTTCCTCTCTCTTCCTCCTCTCTCTTCCTCCTCTATCTTCCTCCTCTCTCTTCCTCCACTCTCTTCCTCTTCTCTTTTCCTCGTCTCTCCTCTTCCTCTCTCTTCTTCCTTTCTCTTCCTCCTCTCTCTTTCTCCTCTTTCTTCCTCCTCTCTCTTCCTCCTCTCTTCCTCCTCTCTCTTCCTCCTCTCTCTTCCTCCTCTCTCTTCCTCCTCTCTACCCCTCCTCTCTCTTCCTCCTCTCTCTTCCTCCTCTCTCTTCCTTTTCTCTTTTCCTCCTCTCTCCTCTTCCTCTCCCTTCCACATCTCTCTTCCCCCGCTCTCTTCCTCTTCACTTTTCCTACTCTCTCCTTTTCCTCTCTTCCTCCTCTCTCTTCCACCTCTCTCTTCCTCCTCTCTCTTCCTCCTCTCGCTTCCTCTTCTCTCTTCCTCCTCTCTCTTTCTCCTCTCTCTTCCTCCACTCTCTACCTCCTCTGTCTTCCTTCCCTCTCCTCTTCCTCTGTCTTCCACCTCTCTCTTCCTCCTCTCTCTTCCTCCTCTCTCTTCCTCATCTCTCTTCCTCCTCTCTCTTCTTCCCTCTTTTCCTCCTCTCTCTTCCTCCTCTCCCCTTTTCCTCTCTCTTCCTTCTCTCTCCTCTTCCTCTGTCTTCCACCTCCCTCTTCCTCCTCTCTCTTCCTCTTCTCTTTTCCTCCTCTCTCCTCTTCCTCTCTCCTCCTCCTCTCTCTTCCTCCTCTCTCTTCCTCCTCTCTCTTCCTCCTCTCGCTTCCTCCTCTCTACCCCTCCTCTCTCTTCCTCCTCTCTCTTCCTCCTCTCTCTTCCTCTTCTCTTTTCCTCCTCTCTCCTCTTCCTCTCTCTTCCTCCTCTCTCTTCCTCCTCTCGCTTCCTCCTCTCTACCCCTCCTCTCTCTTCCCCCTCTCTCTTCCTCCTCTCTCTTCCCATTCTCTTTTCCTTCTCTCCCTTCCTCCTCACTTTTCCTCCTCTCGCCTTTTCCTCTCTTCCTCCTCTCTCTTCCTCCTCTCTCTTCCTCTACTCTCTTCTTCCTCTGTCTTCTTTCTCTCTCCTCTTCCTCTGTCTTCCACCTCTCTCTTCCTCCTCTATCTTCCTCCTCTCTCTTCCTCCTCTCTCTTCCTCCACTCTCTTCCTCCTCTATCTTCCTTCTCTCTCCTCTTCCTCTGTCTTCCACCTCTCTCTTCCTCCTCTCTCTTCCTCTTCTCTTTTCCTCCTCTCTCCTCTACCTCTCTCTTCCTCCTCTCTCTTCCTCCTCTCTTTCTCCTCTCTCTTCCTCCTCTCTCTTCCTCCTCTCTTCTCTTCCTCTCTCTTTCTCCTCCCTCTTCCTCCTTTCTCTTCCACCTCTCTCTTCCTCCACTCTCTTCCTCCTCTCTCTTCCTCCTCTCTCTTCCTCCTCTCGCTTCCTCCTCTCTACCCCTCCTCTCTCTTCCTGCTCTCTCTTCCTCCTCTCTCTTCCTCTTCTCTTTTCCTCCTCTCTCCTCTTCCTCTCTCTTCCTCCTCTCTCTTCCTCCTCTCGCTTCCTCCTCTCTACCCCACCTCTCTCTTCCCCCTCTCTCTTCCTCCTCTCTCTTCCCCTTCTCTTTTCCTCCTCTCTCTTCCTCCCAACTTTTCCTCCTCTCTTTTTCCTCTCTTCCTCCTCTCTCTTCCTCCTCTCTCTTCCTGCTCTCTCTTCCTCCTCTCTCTTTTTCCTCTCTCTTCCTCCACTCTCTTCCTCCTCTGTCTTCTTTCACCTCTTCTTCCTCTGTCTCCCACCACTCTCTTCCTCCACTCTCTTCCTCCTCTCTCTTCCTCTTCTCTCTTCCTCCTCTCTTTTCCTCCTCTCTCTTCCTCCTCTCCCCTTTTCCTCTATCTTCCTTCTCTCTCCTCTTCCTCTGTCTTCTTCCTCCCTCTTCCTCCTCTCTCTTCCTCTTCTCTTTTCCTCCTCTCTCCTCTTCCTCTCTCTTCCTCCTCTCTCTTCCTCCTCTCTCTTCCTCCTCTCTCTTCCTCCTCTCTCTTCCTCTTCTCTTTTCCTCCTCTCTCCTCTTCCTCTCTCTTCCTCCTCTCTCTTTCTACTCTCTCTTCATCCTCTCTTCTCTTCCTCTCTCTTTCTCCTCCCTCTTCCTCCTTTCTCTTCCATCTCTCTCTTCCTCCTCTCTTTTCCTCCTCTCTCTTCCTCCTCTCTCTTCCTCCTCTCTCTTACTCCTCTCTCTTTCTCCTCTCTCTTCCTCCTCTCTCTTCCTCCTCTCTCTTCCTCCTCTCTCTTTCTCCTCTCTCTTCATCCTCTCTCTTTCTCCTCTCTCTTCCTCCTCTCTTTTCCTCCTCTCCTCTCTTTCTCTCTCTTTCTCCTCCCTCTTCCTCCTTTCTCTTCCACCTCCTCTTCCTCGTCTCTCTTCCTTCTCTCTCTTCCTCCTCTATCTTCCTCCTCTATCTTCCTCCTCTCTACCCCTCCTCTCTCTTCCTCCTCTCTCTTCCTCCTCTCTCTTCCTCATCTCTCTTCCTCCTCTCTCTTCCTTCCCTCTTTTCCTCCTCTCTCTTCCTCCTCTCCCCTTTTCCTCTCTCTTCCTTCTCTCTCCTCTTCCTCTGTCTTCCACCTCCCTCTTCCTCCTCTCTCTTCCTCTTCTCTTTTCCTCCTCTCTCCTCTTCCTCTCTCTTCCTCCTCTCTCTTCCTCCTCTCTCTTCCTCCTCTCTCTTCCTCCTCTCGCTTCCTCCTCTCTACCCCTCCTCTCTCTTCCTCCTCTCTCTTCCTCCTCTCTCTTCCTCTTCTCTTTACCTCCTCTCTCCTCTTCCTCTCTCTTCCTCCTCTCTCTTCCTCCTCTCGCTTCCTCCTCTCTACCCCTCCTCTCTCTTCCCCCTCTCTCTTCCTCCTCTCTCTTCCCATTCTCTTTTCCTTCTCTCTCTTCCTCCTCACTTTTCCTCCTCTCGCCTTTTCCTCTCTTCCTCCTCTCTCTTCCTCCTCTCTCTTCCTCCTCTCTCTTCCTCCACTCTCTTCCTCCTCTATCTTCCTTCTCTCTCCTCTTCCTCTGTCTTCCACCTCTCTCTTCCTCCTCTCTCTTCCTCCTCTCTGTTCCTCCTCTCTTCTCTTCCTCTCTCTTTCTCCTCCCTCTTCCTCCTTTTTCTTCCACCTCTCTCTTCCTCCACTCTCTTCCTCCTCTCTCTTCCTCCTCTCTCTTCCTCCTCTCGCTTCCTCCTCTCTACCCCACCTCTCTCTTCCCACTATCTCTTCCTCCTCTCTCTTCCCCTTCTCTTTTCCTCCTCTCTCTTCCTCCCAACTTTTCCTCCTCTCTCCTTTTCCTCTCTTCCTCCTCTCTCTTCCTCCTCTCTCTTCCTCCTCTCTCTTCCTCCTCTCTCTTTTTCCTCTCTCTTCCTCCACTCTCTTCCTCCTCTGTCTTCTTTCTCTCTCTTCTTCCTCTGTCTCCCACCTCTCTCTTCCTCCACTCTCTTCCTCCTCTCTCTTCCTCTTCTCTCTTCCTCCTCTCTTTTCCTCCTCTCTCTTCCTCCTCTCCCCTTGTCCTCTATCTTCCTTCTCTCTCCTCTTCCTCTGTCTTCCTCCTATCTCTTCCTCCTCTCTCTTCATCTTCTCTTTTCCTCCTCTCTCCTCTTCCTCTCTCTTCCTCCTTTCTCTTCCTCCTCTCTCTTCCTCCTCTCTCTTCCTCTTCTCTCTTCCTCACATTTCCTCCTCTCTCCTTTTCCTCTCTTCCTCCTCTCTCTTCCTCCTCTCTCTTCCTCCTCTCTCTTCGTCTTCTCTTTTCCTCCTCTCTCCTCTTCATCTCTCTTCCTCCTTTCTCTTCCTCCTCTCTCTTTCCCCTCTCTCTTCCTACTCTCTCTTCCTCCTCTCTTCCTCCTCTCTCTTCCTCCTCTCGCTTCCTCCTCTCTACCCCTCCTCTCTCTTCCCCCTCTCTCTTCCTCCTCTCTCTTCCCCTTCTCTTTTCCTCCTCTCTCTTGCTCCTCACATTTCCTCTTCTCTCCTTTTCCTCTCTTCCTCCTCTCTCTTCCTCCTCTCTCTTCCTCCTCTCTCTTCCTCCTCTCCCTTTTTCCTCTCTCTTCCTCCACTCTCTTCCTCCTCTCTCTTCCTTCTCCCTACTCTTCCTCTCTCTTCCTCCTCTCTCTTCCTCCTCTCTCTTTCTCCTCTCTCTTCCTCCTCTCTCTTCCTCCTCTCTTCTCTTCCACTCTCTTTCTCCTCCCTCATCCTCCTTTCTCTTCCACCTCTCTCTTACTCCTCTCTCTTCCTCCTCTCTCTTCCTCCTCTCGCTTCCTCCTCTCTACTCCTCCTCTCTCTTCCTCCTCTCTCTTCCTCCTCTCTCTTCCTCTTCTCTTTTCCTCCTGTCTCCTCTTCCTCTCTCTTCCTCCTCTTTCTTCGTCTTCTCTTTCTCCTCTCTCTTCCTCCTCTCTCTTCCTCCTCTCTTCTCTTCCTCTCTCTTTCTCCTCCCTCTTCCTCCTTTCTCTTCCACCTCTCTCTTCCTCCTCTCTCTTCCTCCTCTCTCTTCCTCCTCTCTCTTCCTCCTCTCTACCCCTCCTCTCTCTTCCTCCTCTCTCTTCCTCCTCTCTCTTTCTCTTCTCTTTTCCTCCTCTCTCCTCTTCCTCTCTCTTCCTCCTCTCTCTTCCTCCTCTCGCTTCCTCCTCTCACTTCCTCCTCTCTAACCCTCCTCTCTCTTCCTTCTCTGTCTTCCCCCTCTCTCTTCCTCCTCTGTGTTTCTCCTCTCTCTTCCACCTCTCTCTTCCTCCTCTCTCTTCCTCCTCTCTATTTCTCCTCTCTCTTCCTCCTCTCTCTTCCTCCTCTCTCTTCCTCTTCTCTTTTCCTCCTCTCTCCTCTTCCGCTCTCTTCCTCCTTTCTCTTCCTCCTCTCTCTTCTACCTCTCTCTTCCTCATCTCGCTTCCTATTCTCTACCCCTCCTCTCTCTTCCTCCTCTCTCTTCCTCCTCTCTCTTCCTCTTCTCTCTTCCTCCTCTCTCTTCCTCCTCTCTCTTCCTCCTCTCTCTTCCTCCTATCTACTCCTCCTCTCTCTTTCTCCTCTCTCTTCCTCCTCTCTTCTCTTCCTCTCTCTTTCTCCTCTCTCTTCCTCCTCTCTCTTCCTCCTCTCTCTTCCTCCTCTCTCTTCCTCCTATCTCTTCCTCGTCTCTATCCCTCCTCTCTCTTCCTCCTTTCTATTCCTCCTCTCTCTTCCTCTTCTCTTTTCCTCCTCTCTCCTCTTCCTCTCCCTTTCTCCTCTCTCTTCCTGCTATCTGTTCCTCCTCACTTTTCCTCCTCTCTCCTTTTTCTCTCTTCCTCCTCTCTCTTCCTCCTCTCACTTCCTCCACTCTCTTCCTCCTCTGTCTTCCTCCTCCTCTTCCTCTTTTTTCCACCTCTCTCTTCCTCCTCTCTCTTCCTCCTCTCTCTTCCCCCTCTCTCTTCCTCTTCTCTCTTCCGCCTCTCTTTTCCTCCTCTCTCTTCCTCCTCTCCCCTTTTCCTCTCTCTTCCTTCTCTCTCATTTTCCTTTAACTTCCTCCTCTCTCTTCCTCCTCTGTCTTCCTCCTCTCTCCTGTTCCTCTCTCTTCCTCCTCTCTCTTCCTCCTCTCTCTTTCTCCTCTCTCTTCATCCTCTCTCTTTCTCCTCTCTCTTGCTCCTCTCTCTTCCTCCTCTCTTCTCTTTCTCTCTCTTTCTCCTCCCTCTTCCTCCTTTCTCTTCCACCTCCTCTTCCTCCTCTCTCTTCCTCCTCTCTCTTCCTCCTCTATCTTCCTCCTCTATCTTCCTCCTCTCTACCCCTCCTCTCTCTTCCTCCTCTCTCTTCCTCCTCTCTCTTCCTTTTCTCTTTTCCTCCTCTCTCCAATTCCTCTCCCTTCCACATCCCTCTTCCTGCTCTCTCTTCCTCCTCACTTTTCCTCCTCTCTCCTTTTCCTCTCTTCCTCCTCTCTCTTCCTCCTCTCTCTTCCTCCTCTCTCTTCTTCCTCTCTCTTCCTTTTCTCTTTTCCTCCTCTCTCCTCTTCCTCTCCCTTCCACATCTCTCTTCCCCCTCTCTCTTCCTCTTCACTTTTCCTACTCTCTCCTTTTCCTCTCTTCCTCCTCTCTCTTCCTCCTCTCTCTTCCTCCTCTCTCTTCCTCCTCTCTCTTCCTTCTCTCACTTCCTCCTGTCTCTTTTTTCTCTCTCTTTCTCTACTCTCTACCTCCTCTGTCTTCCTTCTCTCTCCTCTTCCACTGTCTTCCACCTCTCTCTTCCTCCTCTCTCTTCCTCCTCTCTCTTCCTCATCTCTCTTCCTCCTCTCCCCTTTTCCTCTCTCTTCCTTCTCTCTCCTCTTCCTCTGTCTTCCTCCTCTCTCTTCCTCCTCCTTTTCCTCCGCTCTCTTCAACCTCTCTCTTCCTCCTTTATTTTCCTCCCCTCTCCTCCTCCTCTCTCCTCTTTCCCTCTCTTCCACCTCTCTTTTCCTCCTCTCTCTTCCTTCTGTCTGTTCCTGCTCTCTCGTCCTCATCTCTTTTCCTCCTCTCTCTTCCTCCTCTCTCCTCCTCCTCTCTCCTCTGCCTCTCTCTTACTCCTATCTCTTCATCCTCTCTTTTCCTCTACTCTCCCCTTCCTCTCTCTTCCTCCTCTCTCATTTACCTCTCTCTTCCTCCTCTCTCATTTACCTCTCTCTTCCTCCTCTCTCTTCCTCCTATCTCTTCCTCCCCTCTTTTCCTCCTCTCTCTTCCTCCTCTCTCTTCCTCCTCTCATTTCCTCGTCTCTACTTTTCCTCTCTCATCCTCCTCTCTCTTCCTCCTCTCTCTTCCTCCTCTCTTTTCCAACTCCTCTTCCTCCTTTATCCTTTTCCTCTCTCTTCCTAGTCTCTCTTCATCCTCTCTCCTGTTCCTCTCTCTTCCTCCTCTCTCTTCCTCCTCAGTCTTCCTCCTCTCTCTTCCTCCTCTCTCCTCTTCCTCTCACTTCCTCCTCCCTCTTCCTCCTCTCTTTTCCTCCTCTCTCTTCCTCATCTCTCTTCCTCCTCCCTCTTCCTCTTCTCTCTTCCTCCTCTCTCTTCCTCCTCTCTTTTTCTCCTGTCTCTTCCTCCTGTCTCCTCCCCCTCTCTCCTCTTCCTCTCTCTTCCCCCTCTCTCTTCCTCCTCTCTCTTCCTCCTCTCTCCTTTTCCTCTCTCTTCCTCCTCTCTCGTCCTCCTCTCTCTTCCTCCTCTCTTTTCCTGTCTCACCTCCCATCTCCTCTTTCTCTCTCTTCCTCCTCTCTCTTCCTCCTCTATCTTCCTCCTCTCTCCTCTTCCTCTCTCTTCCTTATCTCTTTTTCTGCTCTCTCTTCCTCCTCTTTCCGCTTCCTCTCTTTTCCTCATCTCTCTTCCTCCTCTCTCTTCCTCTTCTCTCTTCCTCCTCTCTCTTCCCATTCTCTTTTTCTCCTGTCTCTTCCTCCTCTCTCCTCCCCCTCTCTCCTCTTCCTCTCTCTTCCACCTCACACTTCCTCCTCTCTCTTCATCCTCTCTCTTCCTCCTCTCACTTCCTCATCTCTCCTCTTCCTCTCTCTTCCTACTCTCTCTCTTCCTCCTTTCTCTTCCTCCTCTCTTTTCCTCCTCCTCTTCCTCCGCTCTCTTCCTCCTCTCTCTTCCTCCTCTCTCCTTTTCCTCTCTCTTTCTCCTCTCTCGTCCTCCTCTCTCTTCCTCCTCTCTTTTTCTTTCTCTCCTCCCATCTCCTCTTTCTCTCTCTTCCTCCTCTCTCTTCCTCCTCTATCTTCCTCCTCTCTCTTCCTCCTCTCTTTTCCTCCTCCTTTTCCTCCGCTCTCTTCCTCCTCTCTCTTCCTCCTCTATTTTCCTCCCCTCTCCTCCTCCTCTGTCCTCTAGCTCTCTCTTCCACCTCTCTTTACCTCCTCTCTCTTCCTTCTCTCTCCTCCTCTTCTCTCGTCCTCGTCTCTTTTCCTGCTCTCTCTTCCTCCTCTCTCCTCCTCCTCTCTCCTCTGCCTCTCTCTTACTCCTATCTATTCATCCTCTCTTTTCCTCCACTCTCCTCTTCCTCTCTCTTCCTCCTCTCACCTACTCCTCTTTCCTCTTCCTCGCTATTCCTCCTCTCTCTTCCTCCTGTCTCTTCCTCCTCTCTCATCCCCCTCTCTCCTCTTCCTCTCTCTTCCTCCTCAGACTTCCTCCTCTCTCTTCCACCTCTCTTTTCCTCCTCTCACTTCCTCCTCTTTCCTCTTCCTCTCTCTTCCTCCTCTCTATTCCTCCTCTCTTTTCCTCCTCCTCTTTCTCCGCTCTATTCCTCCTCTCTCTTCGTCCTCTATTTTCATCCCCTCTCCTGCCTCTCTCCCATCTTCCTCTCTCTTCCACCTCTCTTTTCCTCCTCTCTCTTCCTCATGTCTTTTCCTCCTCTCTCTTCCTCCTCTCTCCTCTTCCTCTCTCTTCCTCCTCACTTTTCTACCTCTGTCCTCCTCCTCTTTCGTCTTCCTCTCTCTTCCTCCTCTCTTTTCCTCGTCTCTCTTCCTCCACTTTCTCCTCTCTTTTCCTCCTCCTCTTCCTCCTCTCTCCTTTTTCTCTCTTTTCCTCCTCTCTCCTCTTCCTCTCTTTTCCTCCACTCTATTCCTACTCTCTCCTCTCCGTCTCTCTTCCTCATCTCTCTTCCTCCTCTCTCTTCCTCATGTCTTTTCCTCCTCTCTCTTCCTCTTCTCTCCTCTTTCTCTCTCTTCCTCCTCACTTTTCTACCTCTGTCCTCCTCCTCTTTCGTCTTCTTCTCTCTTCCTCCTCTCTTTTCCTCGTCTCTCTTCCTCCTCTCTCTTTCTCCTCTCTTTTCCATCTCCTCTTCCTCCTCTCTCCTTTTTCTCTCTTTTCCTCCTCTCTCCTCTTCCTCTCTTTTCCTCCACTCTATTCCTACTCTCTCCTCATCGTCTCTCTTCCTCCTCTCTCTTCCTCCTCTCTCTTCCTCTTCTCTCTTCCTCCTCTCTCTTCCTCCTATCTCTTCCTCCTCTCTCCTTTGCCTCTCTCTTCCTCCTCTCTCCTCCCCCTCTCTCCTCTTCCTCTCTCTTCCTCCTCACGTTTCCTCCTCTCTCTTCCTCCTCTCTCAGCCTCCTCTCTCCTCCTCCTCTCTCTTCCTCCACTCTCCTCTTCCTCTCTCTTCCTCCTCTCTCCTCTTCCTCTCTCTTCCTCCTCTCTCTTCCTCCTCTATTTTCCTCCCCTCTCCTCCTCCTCTCTCCACTTCCTCTCTCTTCCACCTCTCTTTTCCTCCTCTCTCTTCCTTCTCTCTCCTCTTCCTCTCTCGTCCTCATCTCTTCTCCTCCTCTCTCTTCCTCCTCTCTCCTGTTCCTCTCTATTCCTCCTCTCTCTTTCTCCACTCTCTTCCTCCCCTCTTTTCCTCCTGTCTCTTTCTCCTCTCTCTTCCTCCTCTCATTTCCTCGTCTCTCCTTTTCATCTCTCTTCCTCCTCTCTCTTCCTCCTCTCTCTTCCGCCTCTCTCTTCCACTTCTCATTTCCAACTCCTCTTCCTCCTTTCTCCTTTTCCTCTCTCTTCCTCCTCTCTCTTCCTCCTCTCTCCTCTTCCTCTCTCTTCCTCCTCTCTCTTCCTCCTCTCTCATCCTGCTCTCTCTTCCTCCTCTCTTTTCCTGTCTATCCTCCTCTCTCCTCTTCCTCTCTCCTCCTCATCTCTTTTCGTCCTCTCTCTTCCTACACTCTCCTCTTCCTCTCTCTTCCTCCTATCTCTTCCTCCTCTCTCTTCATCCTCCCTTTTCATCCTCTCTCTTCCTCCTCTCTCTTCCTCCACTCTTTTCCTCCTGTCTCCTTTTTCTCACTCTTCCTCCTCTCTCTTACTCCTCTCTCTTCCTCTTCTCTTTTCCTCCTTCTCTTCATCCTCTCTCCTTTTCCTCTCTCTTCCTCCTCTCTCTTACTCCTCTCTCCTCTTACTCTCTATTCCTCCTCTCTCTTCCTCCGATCTCTTCCTCCCCTCTTTTCCTCCTCTCTCTTCCTCCTCTCTCTTCCTCCTCTCTTTTCCAACTCCTCTTCCTCCTTTATCCTTTTCCTCTCTCTTCCTCCTCTCTCTTCATCCTCTCTCCTCTTCCTCTGTCTTCTTCCTCTCTCTTCCTCCTCACTCTTCCTCCTCTCTCTTCCTCCTTTCTCCTCTTCCTCTCACTTCCTCCTCCCTCTTCCTCCTCTCTTTTCCTCCTCTCTCTTCCTCATCTCTCTTCCTCCTCTCTCTTCCTCTTCTCTCTTCCTCCTCTCTCTTCCTCCTCTCTTTTACTCCTGTCTCTTCCTCCTCATACCTCCCCCTCTCTCCTCTTCCTCTCTCTTCCCCCTCTCTCTTCCTCCTCTCTCTTCCTCCTCTCCTTTCGTCCTCCTCTTCCTCCGCTCTCTTCCTCCTCTCTCTTCCTCCTCTATTTTCCTCCCCTCTACTCCTCCTCTCTCCTCTTCCGCTCTCTTCCACCTCTCTTTTCCTCCTGTCTCTTCCTCCTCTCTCCTCTTCCTTCTCTTTTCCTCCTGACTTTTCCTCCTCTCTCCTCCTCCTCTTTCGTCTTCCTCTCTCTTCCTCCTCTCTCTTCCTCCTCTCTCTTCCTCCTCTCTCTTTCTCCTCTCTTTTCCTCCTCCTCTTCCTCCTCTCTCCTTTTTCTCTCTTTTCCTCCTCTCTCCTCTTCCTCTCTTTTCCTGCACTCTCTTCCTACTCTCTCCTCTTCGTCTCTCTTCCTCCTCTCTCTTCCTCCTCTCTTTTACTGTCTCTCCTCCCATCTCCTCTTTCCCTGTCTTCCTCCTCTCTCTTCCTCCTCTATCTTCCTCCTCTCTCCTCTTCTTCTCTCTTCCTTATATCTTTTCCTCCTCTCTCTTCCTCCTCTCTCCTCTTCCTCTCTCTTCCTCATCTCTCTTCCTCCTCTCTCTTCCTCTTCTCTCTTCCTCCTCTCTCTTCCTCCTCTCTCGTCCTCCTCTCACTTCCTCCTCTCTCCTCTTCGTCTCTCTTCCTCCACTCTCTTCCTCCTCTCTCTTGCTCATGTCTTTTCCTCCTCTCTCTTCCTCCTCTCTCCTCTTCCTCTCTCTTCCTCCTCACTTTAATACCTCTGTCCTCCTCCTCTTTCGTCTTCCTCTCTCTTCCTCCTCTCTTTTCCTCGTCTCTCTTCTTCCTCTCTCTTTCTCCTCTCTTTTCCTTCTCCTCTTCCTCCTCTCTCCTTTTTCTCTCTTTTCCTCCTCTCTCCTCTTCCGCTCTTTTCCTCCATCCTATTCCTACTCTCTCCTCTTCGTCTCTCTTCCTTCTCTCTCTTCCTCATGTCTTTTCCTCCTCTCTCTTCCTCTTCTCTCCTCTTTCTCTCTCTTCCTCCTCACTTTTCTACCTCTGTCCTCCTCCTCTTTCGTTTTCCTCTCTCTTCCTCCTCTCTTTTCCTCGTCTCTCTTCCTCCTCTCTCTTTCTCCTCTCTTTTCCATCTCCTCTTCCTCCTCTCTCCTTTTTCTCTCTTTTCCTCCTCTCTCCTCGTCCTCTCTTTTCCTCCACTCTATTCCTACTCTCTCCTCTTCGTCTCTCTTCCTCCTCTCTCTTCCTCCTCTCTCTTCCTCTTCTCTCTTCCTCCTCTCTCTTCCTCCTATCTCTTCCTCCTCTCTCCTTTGCCTCTCTCTTCCTCCTCTCTCCTCCCCCTCTCTCCTCTTCCTCTCTCTTCCTCCTCACGCTTCCTCTTCTCTCTTCCTCCTCTCTCAGCCTCCTCTCACCTCCTCCTCTCTCTTCCTCCACTCTCCTCTTCCTCTCTCTTCCTCCTCTCTCTTCCTCCACCCTCTTCCTCCTGTCTCCTCCTCCTCTCTTCTCTTCCTCTCTCTTCCTCCTCTCTCTTCCTTGTCTCTCTTCCTCCTCTCTCTTCTCCTCTTTCTTCCTCGTCTCTCCTCTTTCTCTCTCTTCCTCCTCTCTCTTCCTCCACCCTCTTCCTCCTGTCTCCTCCTCCTCTCTTCTCTTCCTCTCTCCTCCTCCTCTTCTTCCGCTCTCTTCCTCCTCCCTCTTCCTCCTCTATTTTTCTCCCGTCTCCTCCTTTCTCCTCTTCATCTCTCTTCCAGCTCTCTTTTCCTCTTCTCTCTTCTTCCTCTCTCTTCCTGCTCTCCCCTCCTCCTCTCTCCTTTTCCTCTCTCTTCCTCCTCTCTCTTTGTCTTCTCTCTTCCTTCTATCTCTTCCTCCTCACTCTTCGTCTTCTCTCCTCTTCCTCTTTCTTCCGCCTCTCTCTCACTCCTCTCTCTTCCTCTTCTCTTTTCCTATCTCTCCTCCTCTCTACTCTTTCTCTCTCTTCCTCCTCTCTCTTCCTCCTCTATATGTCTCCTCTCTCCTCTTCCTCTCTATTCCTGCTCTCTTTTCCTCCTCACTCTTCCTCCTCTCTCTTCCTCCACACTTTTCATCCTTTCTCTTCCTCTCTCTTACTCTTCTCTCCTCTTCCTCATCTTCCTCCTCTCTTTTCCTCCTCTCTCTTCCTCCTGCCTCCTCTTCCTCTCTCCTCTTCCTCTCTCTTCCTCCTCTATTATCCTCCTCTCTCCTTCACCTCTCTGTTCCTCCTCACTCTTCCTCCTCTCTCTTCCTCCACTCTCTTCCTCCTCTCTACTCCTCCTCTCTCCTCTTCCTCTCTCTTCCTCCTCTCTCTTCCTCCTCTCTCTTCCTCTTCTGTCCTCCCCCTCTCTCCTCTTCCTCTCTCTTCCTCCTCTCTCTTCCTCCTCTCTCTTTCTCCTCTCTCTTACTCCTCTCTCTTCCTCCTCTATCTTCCTCCTCTCTCCTCCTCCTCTCTCTTCCTCATCTCTTTTCCTCCTCTCTCTTCCTCCTCTCTCCTCTTCCTCTCTCTTCCTCCTCTCTCTTCCTCTACCCTCTTCCTCCTGTCTCCTCCTCCTCTCTTCTCTTCCTCTCTCTTCCTCCTCTCTCTTCCTTGTCTCTCTTCCTCCTCTCTCTTCTCCTCTTTCTTCCTCGTCTCTCCTCTTTCTCTCTCTTCCTCCTCTCTCTTCCTCCTCTATATGTCTCCTCTCTCCTCTTCCTCTCTCTTCCTGCACTCTTTTCCTCCTCACTCTTCCTCCTCTCTCTTCCTCCACCCTTTTCATCCTTTCTCTTCCTCTCTCTTACTCTTCTCTCCTCTTCCTCATCTTCCTCCTCTCTTTTCCTCCTATCTCTTCCTCCTGTCTCCTCTTCCTCTCTCCTCTTCCTCTCTCTTCCTCCTCTATTTTCCTCCTCTCTCCTTCACCTCTCTGTTCCTCCTCACTCTTCCTCCTCTCTCTTCCTCCACTCTCTTCTTCCTCTCTACTCCCCCTCTCTCCTCTTCCTCTCTCTTCCTCCTCTCTCTTCCTCGTCTCTCTTCCTCCTCTGTCCTCCCCCTCTCTCCTCTTCCTCTCTCTTCCTCATCTTTTCCTCCTCTCTCTTCCTCCTCTCTCCTCTTCCTCTCTCTTCCTCCTCTCTCTTCCTCCACCCTCTTCCTCCTGTCTCCTCCTCCTCTCTTCTCTTCCTCTCTCTTCCTCCTCTCTCTTCCTTGTGTCTTTTCCTCCTCTCTCTTCCTCCTCTCTCCTCCTCCTCTCTCCTCTACCTCTCTCTTACTCCTCTCTCTTCCTCCTCCCTTGTCCCCCTCTCTCCTCTTCCTCTCTCTTCCTCCTCTCTCTTCCTCCTCTCTCTTCCTCCCCTCTCTTCCTCCTCTCTCCTCTTCCTCTCCCTTCCTCCTCTCTCTTCCTCCTCTCTCTTCCTCCTCTCTTTTCCTCCTCCTCTTCTTCCGCTCTCTTCCTCCTCTCTCTTCCTCCTCTATTTTTCTCCCCTCTCCTCCTCTCTCCTCTTCATCTCTCTTCCAGCTCTCTTTTCCTCCTCTCTCTTTTTCCTCTCGCTTCATGCTCCCCCCTCCTCCTCTCTCCTTTTCCTCTCTCTTCCTCCTCTCTCTTTGTCCTCTCTCCTCTTCCTCTTTCTTCCGACTCTCTCTCACTCCTCTCTCTTCCTCCTCTCTTTTCCTGTCTCTCCTCCTCTCTGCTCTTTCTCTCTCTTCCTCTTCTCTCTTCCTCCTCTCTATTCTCCTCTTTCTTCCTCCTCTCTCCTCTTCCTCTCTATTCCTCCTCTCTCTTCCTCCTCTCTCTTCCTCGTCTCTCTTCCTCCTCTCTCCTCTTCCTCTCTCTTCCTCCCCTCTTTTCCTCCTCTCTCTTCCTCTTCTCTCCTCCTCCTCTCTCCTCTGCCTCTCTCTTACTCCTCTCTCTTCAACCTCCCTTGTCCCCCTCTCTCCTCTTCCTCTCTCTTCCTCCTCTCTCTTCCTCCTCTCTCTTCCTCCCCTCTCTTCCTCCTCTCTCCTCTTCCTCTCTCTTCCTCCTCTCTCTTCATCCTCATTCTTCCTCTCTCTTCCTCCTCTCTCCTATTCCTCCTCTTCCTCCTCTCTTTTCCTCCTCTCTCTTCCTCCTGTCTCCTCTTCCTCTCTCCTCTTCCTCTCTCTTCCTCCTCTATTTTCCTCCTCTCTCCTTCACCTCTCTCTTCCTCCTCACTCTTCCTCCTCTCTCTTCCTCCACTCTCTTCCTCCTCTCTCCTCCTCCTGCCTCCTCTTCCTCTCTCTTCCTCCTCTCTCTTCCTCCTCTCTCTTCCTCCTCTCTCCTCTTCCTCTCTCTTCCTACTCCTTCTTCCTCCTCTCTTTTCCTCCTCTCTCTTCCTCCTCTCTCATTTTTCTATCTCTTCCTCCTCTCTCTTCCTCCTCTCTCCTCTTCCTCTCTCCTCCTCCTCTCTCCTCTTCCTCTTTTTTCCTCCTCTCTCCTCCTCCTCTCTCCTCTTCCTCTCTCTTCCTCCTCTCTCTTCCTCTCTCTTCCTCCTCTCTCCTCTTCCTCCTCTTCCTCCTCTCTTTTCCTCCTCTCTCTTCCTCCTGTCTCCTCTTCCTCTCTCCTCTTCCTCTCTCTTCCTCCTCTATTTCCTCCTCTCTCCTTCACCTCTCTCTTCCTCCTCACTCTTCCTCCTCTCTCTTCCTCCACTCTCTTCCTCCTCTCTCCTCCTCCTCTCTCTTCCTCCTCCTTCTTCCTCCTCTCTTTTCCTCATCTCTCTTCCTCCTCTCTCTTCCTCCTCTCTCCTCTTCCTCTCTCTTCCTCCTCTCTCTTCCTCCTCTCTCTTCCTCTCTCTTCCTCCTCTCTCCTCTTCCTCCTCTTCCTCCTCTCTTTTCCTCCTCTCTCTTCCTCCTGTCTCCTCTTCCTCTCTCCTCTTCCTCTCTCTTCCTCCTCTATTTTCCTCCTCTCTCCTTCACCTCTCTCTTCCTCCTCACTCTTCCTCCTCTCTCTTCCTCCACTCTCTTCCTCCTCTCTCCTCCTCCTCTCTCCTCTTCCTCTCTCTTCCTCCTCTCTTTTCCTCATCTCTCTTCCTCCTCTCTTTCCTCCTCTCCCCTCTTCCTCTCTCTTCCTCCTTTCTCTTCCTCCTCTCTCTTCCTCCTCTCTCTTCCTCCTCTATTTTCCTACCCTCTCCTCCTCCTCTCTCCTCTTCCTATCTCCTCCACCTCCCTTTTCGTCCTCTCTCTTCCTTCTCTCTCCTCTTCCTGTCTATTCCTCATCTCTCTTCCTCCTCACTTTTCCTCCTCCCTCCTCCTCCTCTTTCGTCTTCCTCTCTCTTCCTCCTCTCTCTTCCTCCTCTCTCTTCATCGTCTCTCTTGCTCCTCTTTCTTCCTCCACTCTTTTCCTCCTCTCTCCTTTTTCTCTCTCTTCCTCCTCTCTGTTCCTCCTCTCTCATTTACCTCTCTCTTTCTCCTCTCTCCTCTTCCTCTCTCTTCCTCCTCGCTCTTCCTCCTCTCTCTTCCTCCCCTGTTTTCCTCCTCTCTCTTTCTCCTCTCTCTTCCTCCTCTCATTTCCTCGTGTCTCCTTTTCCTCTCTCTTCCTACTCTCTCTTCCTCCTCTCTCTTCCTCCTCTCTTTTCTGACTCCTCTTCCTCCTTTCTCCTTTTCCTCTCTCTTCCTCCTCTCTCTTCATCCTCTCTCCTCTTCCTCTCTCTTCCTCCTCTCTCTTCCTCCTCTTTTTTCCTCCTCTCTCCTCCTCCTCTCTCCTCTTCCTCTCTCTTCCTCCTCTCTCTTCCTCCTCTCTCTTCCTCTCTCTTCCTCCTCTCTCCTCTTCCTCCTCTTCCTCCTCTCTTTTCCTCCTCTCTCTTCCTCCTGTCTCCTCTTCCTCTCTCCTCTTCCTCTCTCTTCCTCCTCTCTTTTCCTCCTCTCTCTTCCTCCTGTCTCCTCTTCCTGTCTCCTCTTCCTCTCTCTTCCTCCTCTATTTTCCTCCTCTCTCCTTCACCTCTCTCTTCCTCCTCACTCTTCCTCCTGTCTCCTCTTCCTCTCCCCTCTTCCTCTCTCTTCCTCCTCTATTTCCTCCTCTCTCCTTCACCTCTCTCTTCCTCCTCACTCATCCTCCTCTCTCTTCCTCCACACTCTTTCTCCTCTCTCCTCCTCCTGCCTCCTCTTCCTCTCTCTTCCTCCTCTCTCTTCCCCCTCTCTCTTCCTCCTCTTTTTTCCTCCTCTCTCCTCCTCCTATCTCCACTTACTCTCTCTTCCTCCTCTCTCTTCCTCTCTCTTCCTCCTCTCTCCTCTTCCTCCTCTTCCTCCTCTCTTTTCCTCCTCTCTCTTCCTCCTGTCTCCTCTTCCTCCTGTCTCCTCTTCCTCTCTCCTCTTCCTCTCTCTTCCACCTCTCTTTTCCTCCTCTCTCTTCCTCCTGTCTCCTCTTCCTCTCTCCTCTTCCTCTCTCTTCCTCCTCTATTTTCCTCCTCTCTCCTTCACCTCTCTCTTCCTCCTCACTCTTCCTCCTCTCTCTTCCTCCACTCTCTTCCTCCTCTCTCCTCCTCCTCTCTCTTCCTCCTCCTTCTTCCTCCTCTCTTTTCCTCATCTCTCTTCCTCCTCTCTCTTCCTCCTCTCTCCTCTTCCTCTCTCTTCCTCCTCTCTCTTCCTCCTCTTTTTCCTCCTCTCTCCTCCTCTTCTCTCCTCTTCCTCTCTCTTCCTCCTCTCTCTTCCTCCTCTCTCTTCCTCTCTCTTCCTCCTCTCTCCTCTTCCTCCTCTTCCTCCTCTCTTTTCCTCCTCTCTCTTCCTCTTGTCTCCTCTTCCTCTCTCCTCTTCCTCTCTCTTCCTCCTCTATTTTCCTCCTCTCTCCTTCACCTCTCTCTTCCTCCTCACTCTTCCTCCTCTCTCTTCCTCCACTCTCTTCCTCCTCTCTCCTCCTCCTCTCTCCTCTTCCTCTCTCTTCCTCCTCTCTCTTCCTCATCTCTCTTCCTCCTCTCTCTTCCTCCTCTCTCCTCTTCCTCTCTCTTCCTCCTCTCTCTTCCTCCTCTATTTTCCTACCCTCTTCTCCTCCTCTCTCCTCTTACTCTCTCTTCCACCTCCCTTTTCCTCCTCTCTCTTCCTTCTCTTTCGTCTTCCTCTCTCTTCCTCCTCTCTCTTCATCCTCTCTCTTGCTCCTTTTTCCTCCACTCTCCACCTCCTCTCTCCTTTTTCTCACTCTTCCTCCTCTCTCTTCCTCCTCTCTCCTCTCCCTCTCTATTCCTCCTCTCTCTTCCTCCTCTCTCTTCCTCCTCTCTCATTTACCTCTCTCTTCCTCCTCTCTCCCCTTCCTCTCTCTTTCTCCTCGCTCTTCCTCCTCTCTCTTCCTCCCCTCTTTTCCTCCTCACTCATTCTCCTCTCTCTTCCTCCTCTCATTTCCTCGTGTCTCCTTTTCCTCTCTCTTCCTCCTCTCTATTCCTCCTCTCTCTTCCTCCTCTCTTTTCCAACTCCTCTTCCTCCTCTCTCCTCTTCCTCTCTCTTCCTCCTCCTTCTTCCTCCTCTCTTCCTCCTCTCTCTTATTCCTCTCTCCTCTCACTCTCTCTACCTCCTCTCTCTTCCACCTCTCTTTTCCTCCTCTCTCTTCCTCTCTCTTCCTGCTCTCCCCTCCTCCTCTCTCCTCTTTCTCTCTCTTCCTCCTTTCTCTTCCTCATCTATATTTCTCCTCTCTCCTCTTCCTCTCTCTTCCTGCTCTGTTTTCCTCCTATCTCTGCCTCCTCTCCCTTCCTCCACTCTTTTCAACCTTTCTCTTCCTCTCTCTTCCTCCTCTCTCCTCTTCCTCCTCTTCCTCCTCTCTTTTCCTCCTCTCTCTTCCTCCTGTCTCCTCTTCCTCTCTCCTCTACCTTTCTCTTCCTCCTCTATTTTCCTCCTCTCTCCTTCACCTCTCTCTTCCTCCTCACTCTTCCTCCTCTCTCTTCCTCCACTCTCTTCCTCCTCTCTCCTCCTCCTCTCTCCTCTTCCTCTCTCTTCCTCCTCTCTCTTCGTCCTCTCTCTTCCTCCTCTCTCTTCCTCCTCTCTCCTCTTCCTCTCTCTTCCTCCTCTCTCTTCCTCCTCTCTCTTCCTCCTCTGTCTTCCTCCTCTCTTTTCCTCCTCCTCTTCCTCCTCTCTTCTTTTCCTCTCTCTTTCTCCTCTCTCTTCCTCCTTTCTCCTCTCCCTCTATATTCCTCCTCTCTCTTCCTTCTCTCTCTTTATCCTCTCTCATTTACCTCTATCTTCCTCCTCTCTCCTCTTTCTCTCTCTTCCTCCTCTCTCTTCCTCCTCTCTCTTCCTCCTCTCTCTTCCTCCTCTCTCCTCTTCCTCTCTCTTCCTCCTCCTTCTTCCTCCTCTCTTTTCTTCCTCTCTCTTCCTCCTCTCTCATTTTCCTCTCTCTTCCTCCTCTCTCTTCCTCCTCTCTCCTCTTCCTCTCTCTTCCTCCTCTCTCTTCCTCCACACTTTTCATCCTTTCTCTTCCTCTCTCTTACTCCTCTCTCCTCTTCCTACTCTTCTTCCTCTCTTTTCCTCCTCTCTCTTCCTCCTGTCTCCTCTTCCTCTCTCCTCTTCCTCTCTCTTCCTCCTCTATTTTCCTCCTCTCTCCTTCACCTCTCTCTTCCTCCTCACTCTTCCTCCTCTCTCTTCCTCCTCTCTCCTCCTCCTCTCTCCTCTTCCTCTCCCTCCTCTCTCTTCCTCGTCTCTCATCCTCCTCTGTCCTCCCCCTCTCCCCTCTTCCTCTCTCTTCCTCCTCTCGCTTCCTCCTCTCTCTTCCTCCTCTCTCTTACTCCTCTCTCTTCCTCCTCTGTCTTCCTCCTCTTTCCTCTTCCTCTCTCTTCCTCATCTCTTTTCCTCCTCTCTCTTCCTCCTCTCTCCTCTTCCTCTCTCTTCCTCCTCTCTCTTCCTCCACACTCTTCCTCCTGTCTCCTCCTCCTCTCTTCTCTTCCTCTCTCTTCCTCCTCTCTCTTCCTCGTCTCTCTTCCTCCACTCTCTTCTCCTCTTTCTTCCTCCTCTCTCCTCTTCCTCTCTCTTCCTCCTCTCTCTTCCTCCTCTCTCTTCCTTGTCTCTCTTCCTCCTCTCTCCTCTTCCTCACTCTTCCTCCCCTCTTTTCCTCCTCTCTCTTCCTCCTCTCTACTCCTCTTCTCTCCTCTGCCTCTCTCTTACTCCTCTTTTCCTCCTCCCTTGTCCCCCTCTCTCCTCTTCCTCTCTCTTCCTCCTCTCTCTTACTTCTCTCTTCCTCCCCTCTCTTCCTCCTCTCTCCTCTTCCTCTCTCTTCCTCCTCTCTCTTCCTCCTCTCTCTTCCTCCTCTCTCTTCCTCCTCTCTTTTCCTCCTCCTCTTCCTCTGCTCTCTTCCTCCTCTATTTTCCTCCCCTCTCCTCCTCTCTCCTCTTCCTCTCTCTTCCACCTCTCTTTTCCTCCTCTCTCTTCTTCCTCTCTCTTCCTGCTCTCCCCTCCTCCTCTCTCCTTTTCCTCTCTCTTCCTCCTCTCTCTGTCTTCTCTCTTCCTTCTATCTCTTCCTCCTCTCTCTTCGTCCTCTCTCCTCTTCCTCTTACTTCTGCGTCTCTCTCACTCCTCTCTTCCTTTCTTTTCCTGTCTCTCCTCCTCTCTACTCTTTCTCTCTCTTCCTCCTCTCTCTTCCTCCTCTATATTTCTCCTCTCTCCTCTTCCTCTCTCTTCCTGCTCTCTTTTCCTCCTCTCTCTTCCTCCACTCTTTTCATCGTTTCTCTTCCTCCCTCTTCCTCCTCTCTTTTCCTCCTCTCTCTTCCTCCTGTCTCCTCTTCCTCTCTCTTCTTCCTCTCTCTTCCTCCTCTATTTTCGTCCTCTCTCCTTCACCTCTCTCTTCCTCCTCACTCTTCATCCTCTCTTCCTCCACTCTCTTCCTCCTCTCTCTTCCTCCTCTCTCTTCCTCCTCTCTCTTCCTCCTCTCTCTTCTTTCTCTATCTTCCTCCTCTCTCCTCTTCCTCTCTCTTCCTCATCTCTTTTCCTCCTCTCTCTTCCTCCTCTCTCCTCTTCCCCTCTCTTCCTCCTCTCTCTTCCTCCACTCTCTTCCTCCTGTCTCCTCCTCCTCTCTTCTCTTCCTCTCTCTTCCTCCTCTCTCTTCCTCGTCTCTCTTCCTCCTCTCTCTTCTCCTCTTTCTTCCTCCTCTCACCTCTTCCTCTCTCTTCCTCCTCTCTCTTCCTCCTCTCTCTTCCTCGTCTCTCTTCCTCCTCTCTCCTCTTCCTCTCTCTTCCTCCCCTCTTATCCTCCTCTCTCTTCCTCCTCTCTCCTCCTCCTCTCTCCTCTGGCTCTCTCTTACTCCTCTCTCTTCCTCCTCCCTTGTCCCCCGCTCTCCTCTTCCTATCTCTTCCTCCTTTCTCTTCCTCCTCTCTCTTCCTCCACTCTCTTCCTCCTCTCTTTTCCTCCTCCTCTTCCTCCGCTCTCTTCCTCCTCTCTCTTCCTCCTCTATTTTTCTCCCCTCTCCTCCTCTCTCCTCTTCATCTCTCTTCCAGCTCTCTTTTCCTCCTCTCTCTTCTTCCTCTCTCTTCCTGCTCTCCCCTCCTCCTCTCTCCTTTTCCTCTCTCTTCCTCCTCTCTCTTTGTCTTCTCTCTTCCTTATATCTCTTCCTCCTCTCTCTTCGTCTTCTCTCCTCTTTCTCTTTCTTCAGCCTCTCTATCACTCCTCTCTCTTCCTCTTCTCTTTTCCTGTCTCTCCTCCTCTCTAGTCTTTCTCTCTCTTCCTCCTCTCTCTTCCCCCTCTATATGTCTCCTCTCTCCTCTTCCTCTCTCTTCCTGCTCTCTTTTCCTCCTCACTCTTCCTCCTCTCTCTTCCTCCACCCTTTTCATCCTTTCTCTTCCTCTCTCTTACTCCTCTCTCCACCTCCTCTCTCTTCCTCCTCTCTCCTCCTCGTCTCTCCTCTTCCTCTCTCTTCCTCCTCTCTACTCTTCCTCATCTCTTCCTCCTCTCTCTTCCTCCTCTCTACTCTTCCTCTCTCTTCCTCCTCTCTCTTCCTCCTCTATATTCCTCCACTCTCCTTCACCTCTCTGTTCCTCCTCACTCTTCCTCCTCTCTCTTCCTCCACACTCTTTCTCCTCTCTACTCCTCCTCTCTCCTCTTCCTCTCTCTTCCACCACTCTTTTCCTCCTCTCTCTTCTTCCTCTCTCTCCCTGCTCTCCCGTCCTCCACTCTCCTTTTCCTCTCTTCCTCCTCTCTCTTTGTATTCTCTCTTCCTTCTATCTCTTCCTCCTCTCTCTTCATCCTCTCTCCTCTTCCTCTTTCTTACGCCTCTCTCTCACTCCTCTCTCTTCCTCCTCTCTTTTCCTGTCTCTCCTCCTCTCTCCTCTTTCTCTCTCTTCCTCCCCTCTCTTCCTCCTCTTTATTTCTTCTCTCTCCTCTTCCTCTCTCTTCCTGCTCTCTTTTCCTCCTCTCTCTTCCTCCTCTCTCTTCCTCCATCTTCCTCCTCTCTCCTCTTCCTCTCTCTTCCTGCTCTCTTTTCCTCCTCTCTCTTACTCCTCTCTCTTCCTCCATCTTCCTCCTCTTTCCTCTTCCTCTCTCTTCCTCATCTCTTTTCCTCCTCTCTCTTCCTCCTCTCTCCTCTTCCTCTCTCTTCCTCCTCTCTTTTCCTCCTCTCTCTTCCTCCTGTCTCCTCCTCCTCTCTTCTCTTCCTCTCTCTTCCTCCTCTCTCTTCCTTGTCTCTCTTCCTCCTCTATCTTCCTCCTCTATATTTCTTCTCTCTCCTCTTCCTCTCTCTTCCTGCTCTCTTTTCCTCCTCTCTCTTCCTCCTCTCTCTTCCTCAACTCTTTTCATCCTTTCTCTTCCTCCCTCTTCCTCCTCTCTTTTCCTCCTCTCTCTTCCTCCTGTCTCCTCTTCCTCTCTCCTCTTCCTCTCTCTTCCTCCTCTATTTTCCTCCTGTCTCCTTCACCTCTCTCTTCCTCCTCACTCTTCATCCTCTCTCTTCCTCCACTCTCTTCCTCTTCTCTCTTCCTCCTCTCTCCTCTTCCTCTCTCTTCCTCCTCACTCTTCACCCTCTCTCTTCCTCCACTCTCTTCCTCTTCTCTCTTCCTCCTCTCTCCTCTTCCTCTCTCTTCCTCCTTTCTCTTCCTCCTCTCTCTTCCTCCTCTCTCTTCCTCTTCTCTCCTCTTCCTCTCTCTTCCTCCTCTCGCTTCCTCCTCTCTCTTCCTCCTCTCTCTTACTCCTCTCTCTTCCTCCTCTATCTTCCTCCTCTTTCCTCTTCCTCTCTCTTCCTCATTTCTTTTCCTCCTCTCTCTTCCTCCTCTCTCTTTTTCCACTCTCTTCCTCGTGTCTCCTCCTCCTCTCTTCTCTTCCTCTCTCTTCCTCGTCTCTCTTCCTCGTCTCTCTTCCTCCTCTCTCTTCTCCTCTTTCTTCCTCCTCTCTCCTCTTCCTCTCTCTTCCTCCTCTCTCTTCCTCCTCTCTCTTCCTCTTCTCCCTTCCTCCTCTCTCCTCTTCCTCTCTCTTCCTCCCCTCTTTTCCTCCTCTCTCTTCCTCCTCTCTCCTCCTCCTCTCTCCTCTGCCTCTCTCTTACTCCTCTCTCTTCCTCCTCCCTTGTCCCCCTCTCTTCTCTTCCTATCTCTTCCTCCTCTCACTTCCTCCTCTCTCTTCCTCCACTCTCTTCCTCCTCCTCTTACTCCGATCTCTTACTCCTCTCTCTTCCTCCTCTATTTCCCTCCCCTCTCCTCCTCTCTCCTCTTCCTCTCTCTTCCACCTCTTTTCCTCCTCTCTCTTCTTCCTCTCTCTTCCTGCTCTCCCCTCCTCCTCTCTCCTTTTCCTCTCTCTTCCTCCTCTCTCTTTGTCTTCTCTCTTCCTTCTATCTCTTCCTTCTCTCTCCTCCTCCCCTCTCCTCTGCCTCTCTCTTACTCCTCTCTCTTCCTCCTCTCTTGTCCCCCTCTCTCCTCTTCCTCTCTCTTCCTCCTCTCTTCCTCCTCTCTCTTCCTCCTCTCTCTTCTTCCTCTCTCCTCTTCCTCTCTCTTTCACCTCTCTCTTCCTCCTCTCTCTTCCTCCTCTATCTTCCTCCTCTCTCCTCTTCCTCTCTCTTCCTCATATCTTTTCCTCCTCTGTCTTCCTCCTCACTCCTCTTCCTCTCTCTTCCTCCTCTCTCTTCCTCCACTCTCTTCCTCCTGTCTCCTCCTCCTCTCTTCTCTTCCTCTCTCTTCCTCCTCTCTCTTCCTCCTCTCTATTCTCCTCTTTCTTCCTCCTCTCTCCTCTTCCTCTCTCTTCCTCCTCTCTCTTCCTCCTCTCTCTTCCTTGTCTATCTTCCTCCTCTATATTTCTCCTATCTCCTCTTCCTCTCTCTTCCTGCTCTCTTTTCCTCCTCTCTCTTCCTCCTCTCTCTTCCTCCACTCTTTTCATCCTTTCTCTTCCTCTCTCTTACTCCTCTGTCCTCTTCCTACTCTTCCTCCTCTCTCTTCCTCCTCTCTCTTCCTCCTCTCTCTTCCTCCTCTCTCCTCTTCCTCTTTCTTCCTCCTCTCGCTTCCTCCTCTCTCTTCCTCCTCTCTCTTACTCCTCTCTCTTCGTCCTCTATCTTCCTCCTCTTTCCTCTTCCTCTCTCTTCCTCATCTCTTTTCCTCCTCTCTCTTCCTCCTCTCTCCTCTTCCTCTCTCTTCCTCCTCTCTATTCCTCCACTCTCTTCCTCCTGTCTCCTCCTCCTCTCTTCTCTTCCTCTCTCTTCCTCCTCTCTCTTCCTCGTCTCTCTTCCTCCTCTCTCTTCTCCTCTTTCTTCCTCCTCTCTCCTCTTACTCTCTCTTCCTCCTCTCTCTTCCTCCTCTCTCTTCCTCCTCTCTCCTCCTCTTCTCTCCTCTGCCTCTCTCTTACTCCTCTCTCTTCCTCCTCCCTTGTCCCCCTCTCTCCTCTTCCTCTCTCTTCCTCCTCTCTCTTCCTTCTCTCTTCCTCCCCTCTCTTCCTCCTCTCTCCTCTTCCTCTCTCTTCCTCCTCTCTCTTCCTCCTCTCTCTTCCTCCTCTCTCTTCCTCCTCTCTTTTCCTCCTCCTCTTCCTCCGCTCTCTTCCTCCTCTCTCTTCCTCCTCTATTTTCCTCCCCTCTCCTCCTCTCTCCTCTTCCTCTGTCTTCCACCTCTCTTTTCCTCCTCTCTCTTCTTCCTCTCTCTTCCTGCTCTCCCCTCCTCCTCTCTCCTTTTCCTCTCTCTTCCTCCTCTCTCTGTCTTCTCTCTTCCTTCTATCTCTTCCTCCTCTCTCTTCGTCCTCTCTCTTCTTCCTCTTTTTTCCGCGTCTCTATCACTTCTCTCTCTTCCTCCTCTCTTTTCCTGTCTCTCCTCCTCTCTCCTCTTCCTCTCTCTTCCTGCTCTCTTTTCCTCCTCTCTCTACCTCCTCTCTCTTTCTCCTCTCTCTTCCTCCACTCTTTTCATCCTTTCTCTTCCTCCCTCTTCCTTCTCTCTCTTCCTCTTCTCTCTTCCTCCACTCTTTTCATCCTTTCTCTTCCTCTCTCTTACTCCTCTCTCCTCTTTCTCCACTTCCTCCTCTCTTTTCCTCCTCTCTCTTCCTCCTCTCTCCTCCTCCTATCTCCTCTGCCTCTCTCTTACTCCTCTCTCTTCCTCCTCCCTTGTCCCCCTCTCTCCTCTTCCTCTCTCTTCCTCCTCTCTCTTCCTCCCCTCTCTTCCTCCTCTCTCCTCTTCCTCTCTCTTCCTCCTCTCTCTTCCTCCTCTCTCTTCCTCCTCTCTCTTCCTCCTCTCTTTTCCTCCTCCTCTTCCTCCGCTCTCTTCCTCCTCTCTCTTCCTCCTCTATTTTTCTCCCCTCTCCTACTCTCTCCTCTTCATCTCTCTTCCAGCTCTCTTTTCCTCCTCTCTCTTCTTCCTCTCTCTTCATGCTGTCCCCTCCTCCTCTCTCCTTTTCCTCTCTCATTCTCCTCTCTCTTTGTCTTCTCTCTTCCTTCTATCTCTTCCTCCTCTCTCTTTGTCCTTTCTCCTCTTCCTCTTTCTTACGCCTCTCTCTCACTCCTCTGTCTTCCTCCTCTCTTTTCCTGTCTCTCCTCCTCTCTCCTCTTTCTCTCTCTTCCTCCTCTCTCTTCCTTCTCTATATTTCTCCTCTCTCCTCTTCCTCTCTCTTCCTGCTCTCTTTTCCTCCTCTCTCTTCCTCCTCTCTCTTCCTGCACTCTTTTCATCCTTTCTCTTCCTCTCTCTTAATCCTCTCTCCTCTTCCTCCTCTTCCTCCTCTCTTTTCCTCCTCTCTCTTCCTCCTGTCTCCTCTTCCTCTCTCCTCTTCCTCTCTCTTCCTCCTCTATTTTCCTCCTCTCTCCTTCACCTGTCTCTTCCTCCTCACTCTTCATCTTCTCTCTTCCTCCACTTTCATCCTCCACTCTACTCCTCCTCTCTCCTCTTCGTCTCTCTTCCTCCTCTCTCTTCCTCGTCTCTCTTCCTCCTCTCTCCTCCCCCTCTCTCCTCTTCCTCTCTCTTCCTCCTTTCGCTTCCTCCTCTCTCTTCCTCCTCTCTCTTACTCCTCTCTCTTCCTCCTCTATCTTCCTCCTCTCTCCTCTTCCTCTCTCTTCCTCATCTCTTTTCCTCCTCTTTCTTCCTCCTCTCTCCTCTTCCTCTCTCTTCCTCCTCTCTCTTCCACCTGTCTCCTCCTCCTCTCTTCTTTTCCTCTCTCTTCCTCCTCTCTCTTCTCCTCTTTCTTCCTCCTCTCTCCTCTTCCTCTCTCTTCCTCCTGTATTTTCCTCCTCTCTCCTTCACCTCTCTCTTCCTCCTCACTCTTCATCCTCTCTCTTCCTCCACTCTCATCCTCCACTCTACTCCTCCTCTCTCCTCTTCCTCTCTCTTCTTCCTCTCTCTTCCTCCTCTCTCTTCCTCCTCTCTCCTCTTCCTCTCTCTTCCTCCCCTCTTTTCCTTCTCTCTCTTCCTCCTCTCTCCTCCTCTTCTCTCCTGTGCCTCTCTCTTATTCCTCTCTCTTCCTCCTCCCTTGTCTCCCTCTCTCCTCTTCCTCCCTCTTCCTTCTCTCTTCCTCCTCTCTCTTCCTCCTCTCTCTTCCTCCTATCTTTTCCTCCTCCTCTTCCTCCGCTCTCTTCCTCCTCTCTCTTCCTCCTCTATTTTCCTCCCCTCTCCTCCTCTCTCCTCTTCCTCTCTCTTCCACCTCTTTTCCTCCTCTCTCTTCTTCCTCTCTCTTCCTACTCTCCCCTCCTCCTCTCTCCTTTTCCTCTCTCTTCCTCCTCTCTCTTTGTCTTCTCTCTTCCTTCTATCTCTTCCTCCTCTCTCCTCCTCGCCTCTCCTCTGCCTCTCTCTTACTCCTCTCTCTTCCTCCTCTCTTGACCCCCTCTCTCCTCTTCCACTCTCTTCCTCCTCTCTTCCTCCCCTCTCTTCCTCCTCTCTTTTTTTCCTCTCTCCTCTTCCTCTCTCTTCCTCCTCTCTTTTCCTCCTCCTCTTCCTCCGCTCTCTTCCTCCTCTCTCTTCCTCATCTATTTTCCTCCCCTCTCCTCCTCTCTCCTCTTCCTCTCTCTTCCACCTCTCTTTTCCTCCTCTCTCTTCTTCCTCTCTCTTCCTGCTCTCCCCTCCTCCACTCTCCTTTTCCTCTCTCTTCCTCCTCTCGCTTTGTCTTGTCTCTTCCTTCTATCTCTTCCTCCACTCTCTTCATCCTCTCTCCTCTTCCTCTTTCTTACGTCTCTCTCTCACTCCTCTCTCTTCCTCCTCTCTTTTCCTGTCTCTCCTCCTCTCTCCTCTTTCTCTCTCTTCCTCCTGTCTCTTCTTCCTCTATATTTCTCCTCTCTCCTCTTCTTCTCTCTTCCTGCTCTCTTTTCCTCCTCTCCCTTCCTCCTCTCGCTTCCTCCTCTCTCTTCCTCCTCTCTCTTCCTCCTCTCTCTTCCTCCTCTATCTTCCTCCTCTCTCCTCTTCCTCTCTGTTCCTCACCTCTTTTCCTCCTCTCTCTTCCTCCTCACACATCTTCCTCTCTCTTCCTCCTCTCTTTTCCTCCACTCTCTTCCTCCTGTCTCCTCCTCCTCTCTTCTCTTCCTCTCTCTTCCTCGTCTTTCTTCCTCGTCTCTCTTCCTCCTCTCAATTCTCCTCTTTCTTTCCTCCCCTCTCTCCTCTTCCTCTCTCTTCCTCCTCTCTCTTCCTCCACTCTCTTCCTTGTCTCTCTTCCTCCTCTCTCCTCTTCCTCTCTCTTCCTCCCCTCTTTTCCTCCTCTCTCTTCCTCCTCTCTCCTCCTCCTCTCTCCTCTGCCTCTCTCTTACTCCTCTCTCTTCCTCCTCCCTTGTCCCCCTCTCTCCTCTTCCTCCTCTCTTTTCCTCCTCTCTCTTCCTCCTGTCTCCTCTTCCTCTCTCCTCTTCCTCTCTCTTCCTCCTCTCGCTTCCTCCTCTCTCTTCCTCCTCTCTCTTACTCCTCTCTCTTCCTCCTGTCTCCTCCTCCTCTCTCCTCGTCCTCTCTCTTCCTCATCTCTTTTCCTCCTCTTTCTTCCTCCTCTCTCCTCTTCATCTCTCTTCCTCCTGTATTTTCCTCCTCTCTCCTTCACCTCTCTCTTCCTCCTCACTCTTCATCCTCTCTCTTCCTCCACTCTCATCCTCCACTCTACTCCTCCTCTCTCCTCTTACTCTCTCTTCTTCCTCTCTCTTCCTCCTCTCTCTTCCTCCTCTCTCTTCTTCCTCTCTCTTCCTCCCCTCTTTTCCTCCTCTCTCTTCCTCCTCTCTCCTCCTCCTCTCTCCTGTGCCTCTCTCTTATTCCTCTCTCTTCCTCCTCCCTTGTCTCCCTCTCTCCTCTTCCTCTCTCTTCCTTCTCTCTTCCTCCTCCTGCTCTCTTTTCCTCCTCCTCTTCCTCTGCTCTCTTCCTCCTCTCTCTTCCTCCTCTATTTTCCTCCCCTCTCCTCCTCTCTCCTCTTCCTCTCTCTTCCACCTCTTTTCCTCCTCTCTCTTCTTCCTCTCTCTTCCTGCTCTCCCCTCCTCCTCTCTCCTTTTCCTCTCTCTTCCTCCTCTCTCTTTGTCTTCTCTCTTCCATCTATCTCTTCCTCCTCTCTCTTACACTTCTCTCTTCCTCCTCTCTCTTCCTCCTCTCTTTTTCTCCTGTCTCTTCCTCCACTCTCCTCCCCCTCTCTCCTCTTCCTCTCTCCTCCTCCTCACGCTTCCTCCTCTCTCTTTCTCCTCTCTTTCTCTCCTCTCTCCTCCTCCTCTCTCCTCTTCCTCTCTCTTCCTCCTCTCTTTTCCTCCTCCATTTCCTGCTCTCTCCTCCTTCTCTCTCTTCCGTCTCTCTTTTCCTCCTCTCTCTTTCTCCTCTCTCTTTCTCCTCTCTTTTCCTCCCCTTCTTCCTTCTCTCTCTTCCTCCGCTCTCCTCTTCCTCTCTCCTCCTCCTCTCTCCTCTTCCTCTCTCTTCCTCCTCTATTTTCCTCCTCTCTCCTCCACCTCTCTCTTCTTCCTCTCTCTTCCTCCTCTCTCCTCCTTCTCTCTCCTCTGCCTCTCTCTTACTCCTCTCTCTTCCTACTCTCTCTTCCTCCTCTCTTTTCCTCCTCCTATTCCTCCTCCCTCTTTTTTCTCTCTCTCTCTCTTCCTCCACTCTCTCCCTCCACCTCCTCCCTCCTGTCTCCTCCCACTCTCTCCTCTTTATCTCTCTTCCTCTTCTCTCTTCCACTTCTCTCTCTTCTCTTCTCTCTTCCTCCTCTCTCTCCCCCTTTCTCTTCCTTCTCTCTCATTTACCTCTCTCTTCCTGCTCTCACCTCTACCTCTCTCTTCCTCCTCTCTCTTCCTCCTCTCTTTCCCAATCCTTTCCTCCTTCCTCCTTTTCCTCTCTCATCCTTCACTCTTCCTCCTCTCTCATCCTCCTCTCTCTTCTTCTTCTCTCTTCCTCCTCACTCTTCCTCCTCTCTCTTCCTCCTCTCCCTCCTCCTCTCTTTTCCTCCTCTCTCTTCCTCCTCTCTCCTCCTTCTCTCTCCCCTGCCTCTCTATTACTCCTCTCTCTTCCTACTCCCTTTTCTCCTCTCTCCTCTTCCTCTCTCTTCCTCCTCTCTCTTTCTCCTGTCTCTTCCTCCTCTCACCTCCCCCTCTCTCCTCTTCATCTCTCTTCCTCCTCACGCTTCCTCCTCTCTCTTCGTCCTCTCTCCTCCTCCTCTCTTCCTCCTCACTCTTCCTCTACACTCTTCCTATTCTCTCTCCTCCTCTCTCCTCATCCTCTCTATTCCTCCCTCTTTTCCTTCTCTCTCTTCCTCCTCTCTCCTCCTCCTCTCTCTTCCTCCTCTATTTTCCTCCCCTCTCCTCCTCCTCTCCTCTTCCTCTCTCCTCACCTCTCTTTTCCTCCTCTCTCTTCCTTGTCTCTCCTCTTCCTCTCTCGTCCTCATCTCTCTTCCTCATCACTTTCCCTCCTCTCTCCTCCTCCTCTTTCTTCTTCCTCTCTTCCTCCTCTCTCGTCCTCCTCTCTCATCATCCTCTCTCTTCCTCCTCTCTTCCTCCACTCTTTTCCTCCTCTCTCCTTTTTCTCACTCTTCCTCCTCTCTCTTCCTCCTCTCTATTCCTCCTCTCTTTTCCTCTTCCTCTTCCTCCTCTCTCCTTTTCCTCTCTCTTCCTCCTCTCTCTTCCTCCTCTCTCCTCTTCCTCTCTCTTCCTCCACTCTTTTCCTCCTCTCTCTCCTCCTCTCTCCTCCTCCTCTATCCTCTGCCTCTCTTTTACTTCTCTCTCTTCCTCCTCTCTTGTCCCCCTCTCTCCTCTTCCTCTCTCTTCCTCCTCTCTCTTCCTCTTGTCTCTTCCTCCTCTCTCTTCCTCCACTCTCCTCTTCCTCTCTCTCGCTCCTCTCTTCCTCCTCTCTCTTCCTCCTCTCTCTTCCTCCTTTCTTTTCCTCCTCCTCTTCCTCTGCTCTCTTCCTTCTCTCTCTTCCTCTTCTATTTTCCTCCCCCCTCCTCCTCTCTCTTCCTCCTCTCTCTTCCTCCTCTCTCTTCCTCCTCTCCCTCTTCCTCTCTCTTCCTCCTCCTTCTTCCTCCTCTCTTTTCCTCCTCTCTCTTCCTCCTCTCTCATTTTCCTCTCTCTTCGTCCTCTCTCTTCCTCCTCTCTCTTCCTCCTCTCTCTTCCTCCACTCTCTTCCTCCTCTCTCCTTCTCCTCTCTTCTCTTCCTCTCTCTTCCTCGTCTCTCTTCCTTGTCTCTCTTACTCCTCTCTCCTCTTCCTCTCTCTTCCTCCGCTCTTTTACTCCTCTCTCTTCCTCTTCTCTCGTCCTCCTCTCTCCTCTGCCTCTCTCTTACTCCTCTCTCTTCCTCCTCTGTTGTCCCCCTCTCTCCTCTTCCTCTCTCTTCCTCCTCTCTCTTCCTCCTCTCTCTTCCTCCCCTCTCTTCCTCCTCTCTCATCTTCCTCTCTCTTCCTCCTCTCTCTTCCTCCTCTCTCTTCCTCCTCTCTCTTCCTCCTCTCTTTTCCTCCTGCTCTTCCTCCGCTCTCTTCCTCCTCTCTCTTCTTCCTCCTCTATTTTCCTCCCCTCTCCTCCTCTCTCCTCTTCCTCTCTCTTCCACCTCTCTTTTCCTCCTCTCTCTTCATCTCTCTTCCTGCTCTCCCCCCCTCCTCTCCTTTTCCTCTCTCTTCCTCCTCTCTCTTTGACTTCTCTCTTCCTTCTATCTCTTCCTACTCTCTCTTCGTCCTCTCTCCTCTTCCTCTTTCTTCTGCCTCTCTCTCACTCCTCTCTCTTCGTCCTCTCTTTTCCTGTCTCTCCTCCTCTCTCCTCTTTCTCTCTCATCCTCCTCTCTCTTCCTCCTCTCTCATTTACCTCTCTCTTCCTCCTCTCTCGCCTTCCTCTCTCTTCCTCCTCGCTCTTCCTCCTGTCTCTTCCTCCCCTCTTTTCCTCCTCTCTCCTTCTCCTCTCTCTTCCTCCTCTCATTTCCTCGTGTCTCCTTTTCCTCTCTCCTCCTCCTCTCTCTTCCTCCTCTCTCTTCCTCCTCTCTTTTCCAACTCCTCTTCCTCCTTTCTCCTTTTCCTCTCTCTTCCTCCTCTATTTTCCTCCTCTCTCCTCACCTCTCTCTTCCTCCTCACTCTTCCTCCTCTCTCTTCCTCCACTCTCTTCCTCCTCTCTCCTCTTCCTCTCTCTTCCTCTTTCTCTTCCTCCTCTCTCTTCCTCCTCTCTTCCTCCTCTCTCTTCCTCCTCACACTTCTCTCTTCCTCCTCTCTCTTCCTCCTCTCTCATCCTCCTCTCACATTTACCTCTCTCTTCCTCCTCTCTCCTCTTCCTCTCTCTTCCTCCTCGCTCTTGCTCCTCTCTCTTCCTCCCCTCTTTTCCTCCTCTCTCTTTCTCCTCTCTCTGCCACCTCTCATTTGCTCGTGTCTCTTTTCCTCTCTCTTCCTCCTCTCTCTTCCTCCTCTCTCATTTACCTCTCTCCTCCTCCTCTCTCCCCTTCCTCTCTCTTCCTCCTCGCTCTTCCTCCTGTCTCTTCCTCCCTGTTTCCTCCTCACTCTTTCTCCTCTCTCTTCCTCCTCTCATTTCCTCGTGTCTCCTTTTCCTCTCTCTTCCTCCTCTCTCTTCTTCCTCTCTCTTCTTCCTCTCTCTTCCTCCTCTCTCTTCCTCGTCTCTCTTCCTCCTCTCCTCCCCCTCTCTCCTCTTCCTCTCTCTTCGTCCTCTCGCTTCCTCCTCTCTCCTCTTCCTCTCTGTTCCTCCTTTCTCTTCCTCCTCTCTCTTCCTCCTCTCTCTTCCTCCTCTCTTTTCCTCCTCCTCTACCTCCACTCTCTTCCTCCTCTCTCTTCCTCCTCTATTTACTCCCCTCTCCACCTCCTCTCTCCTCTTCCTCTCTCTTCCTGCTCTCTTTTCCTCCTCTGTCTTCCTCCTCTCTCTTCCTCCAATATTTCATCCTTTCTCTTCCTCTCTCTTCCTAGTCTCTCCTCTTCCTCCTCTTCCTCCTCTCTTTTCCTCCTCTCTCTTCCTCCTGTCTCCTCTTCCTGTCTCTTCTTCCTCTCTCTTCCTCCTCTATATCCTCCTCTCTCCTTCACCTCTCTCTTCCTCCTCACTCTTCCTCCTCTCTCTTCTCCACTCTCTTCCTCATCTCTCCTCCTCCTCTCTCCTCTCCTCTCTCTTCCTCCTCTCTCTTCCTCCTCTCTCTTCCTCCTCTCTCTTCCTTCTCTCTCTTCCTCTTCTCTTTTTCTCCTCTCTCCTCTTCCTCTCTCTTACGCCTTTCTCTTCCTCATCTCTCTTCCTCCTCTCTCTTCCTCCTCTCTTTCCTCCTCTCTCTTCCTCCTCTCCCCTTTTCCACTCTCTTCCTTCTCTCTCCTCTTCCTCTGTCTTCTACCTCTCTCTTCCTCCTCTGTCTTCCTCCTCTCTCCTCTTCCTCTCTCTTCCTCCTCTCTCTTCCTCCTCTCTCTTTCTCCTCTCTCTTCCTCGTCGCTCTTTCTCCTCTCTCTTCCTCCTCTCTCGTCCTCCTTTCTATTCCTCCTCTCTCTTCCTCCTCTCTCTTCCTCCTCTCTCTTCCTTCTCTCTCTTGCTCCTCTCTCTTTTTCCTCTCTCTTCCTCCACTCTACCTCCTCTGTCTTCCTTATCTCTCATTTTCCTCTGTCTTCCACCTCTCTCTTCCCCCTCTCTCTTCCTCCTCTCTCTTCCTCCTCTCTCTTCCTCATCTCTCTTCCACCTCTCTCTTCCTCTTCTCTTTTCCTCCTCTCTCTTCCTCCTCTCTCTTCCTCCTCTCTCTTCCTCCTCTCTCTTCCTCCTCTCTCTTCCTCCTCTCTCTTCCTGCTCTCTCTTTTTCCTCTCTCTTCCTCCACTCTCTTCCTCCTCTGTCTTCCACCTCTCTCTTTTCTCTCTTCCTCCACTCTCTTCTCCTCTGTCTTCCACCTCTCTCTTTCTCTTCTCTCTTCCTCCTCTCTCTTCCTCCTCTCTCTTCCTCCTCTCTCTTCCTCCTCTCTCTTCCTCCTCACATTTCCTCCTCTCTCCTTTTCCTCTCTTCCTCCTCTCTCTTCCTCCACTCTCTTCCTCCTCTCTCTTCCTCCACTCTCTTCCTCATCTGTCTTCCTCCACTCTCCTCTTCCTCTGTTTTCCACCTCTCTCTTCCTCCTCTCTCTCCTCCTCTCTCTTCCTCTCTCTCTCCTCCTCTTTTCCTCTCTCTCTTCCCCTCCTCTCCCCTTTTCTCTCACTTCCTTCTCTCTCATTTCCTTTCTCTTCCTCCTCTCTCTTCTTCCTCTATTATTCTCCTCTATCCTCCTCCTTTCTCTTCTTCCTTCTCTTCCTCCTCCTTCTTCCACCTCCTTTACCTCATCTTTTCTCTTCCTCTTTCTTCCTCCTCCTCTTCCACCTCCCTCTTTCTCCTGTCTCTATCCTCTCTCTCCTCCTGTCTCTTCCTCCTCTCTCCTACTCCTCTCTCTTTCTCCTCTCTCTTCCTCCTCTCTCTCCTCCTCTCTCTTCCTCCTCTCTCTTCATCCTCACATTTCCTCCTCTCTCCTTTTCCTCTCTTCCTCCTCTCTCTTCCTTCTCTATCTTCCTCTTCTCTTTCCTCCTCTCTCCTCTTCGTCTCTCTTACGCCTTTCTCTTCCTCATCTCTCTTCCTCCTCTCTCTTCCTCCTCTCTTTCCTCCTCTCTCTTCCTCCTCTCCCCTTTTCACTCTCTCTTCTTCTCATCCTCTTCCTCTGTCTCCACCTCTCTCTTCCTCCTCTGTCTTCCTCCTCTCTCCTCTTCCTCTCTCTTCCTCCTCTCTCTTCCTCCTCTCTCTTTCTCCTCTCTCTTCCTCGTCGCTCTTTCTCCTCTCTCTTCCTCCTCTCTCTTCCTCCTTTCTCTTCCTCCTCTCTCTTCCTCCTCTCTCTCCTTCTCTCTCTTGCTCCTCTCTCTTTTCTCTCTCTTCCTCCACTCTCTACCTCCTCTGTCTTCCTTATCTCTCATTTTCCTCTGTCTTCCTCCTCTCTCTTCTCCTCTCTCTTCTCCTCTCTCTTCCTCCTCACTCTTCCTCATCTCTCTTCACCTCTCTCTTCCTCTTCTCTTTCCTCCTCTCTCTCCTCCTCTCTCTTCCTCCTCTCTCTTCCTCCTCTCTCTTCTCTCTCTCTTCCTGCTCTCTCTTTTCCTCTCTCTTCCTCCACTCTCTTCCTCCTCTGTCTTCCACCTCTCTCTTTCTCCTCTCTCTTCCTCTCTCTCTTCCTCCTCTCTCTTCCTCCTCTCTCTTCCTCTCTCTCTTCCTCCTCACATTTCTCCTCTCTACTTTTCCTCTCTTCCTCCTCTCTCTTCCTCCACTCTCTTCCTCCTCTCTCTTCCTCCTCTCTCTTCATCTTCTCTTTCTCCTTCCTCCTCTTCCTCTTCCTCTCTCTCCTCTTCTCTTCTCCTCTCTCTTTCTCCTCTCTCTTCCAGCTCTCTCTTCCTCCTCTCTCTTCCTCCTCTCTCTCTTCCTCACATTTCCTCCTCTCTACTTTTCCTCTCTTCCTCCTCTCTCTTCCTCCTCACTTTTCCTCCTCTCTCCTTTTCCTCTCTTCCTCCTCTCTCTTCCTCCTCTCTCTTCCTCCTCTCTCTTCCTCCTCTCTCTTCCTCCTCTCTCTTCCTCTCTCCTTTTTCCTCTCTCTTCCTCCACTCTCTTCCTCCTCTCTCTTCTTTCTCTCTCCTCTTCCTCAGTCTTCAGCTCTCTCTTCCTCCTCTCTCTTCTCCTCTCTCTTCTCCTCTCTCTTCCTCCCTCTTTCCCCTCTCTCTTCCTCCTCTCCCCTTTTCCACTCTCTTCCTTCTCTCTCCTCTTCCTCTGTCTTCACCTCTCTCTTCTCCTCTCTCTTCCTCCTCTCTCTTCCTCTTCTCTTTTCCTCCTCTCTCCACTTCCTCTCTCTTCCTCCTCTCTCTTTCTCCTCTCTCTTTCTCCTCTCTCTTCCTCCTCTCTCTTCCTCCTCTCTCTCTTCCTCTCTATTCTCCTCCCTCTTCCTCCTCTCTACCCTCCTCTCTCTTCCTCCTCTCTCTTCCTCCTCTCTCTTCCTCCTCTGTTCTCTTCCATTCTCTATCTCCTCCCTCTTCTCCTTTCTCTTCCACCTCTCTCTTCCTCCTCTCTCTTCCTCCTCTCTCTTCCTCCTCTCTACCCCTCCTCTCTCTTCCTCGTCTCTCTTCCTCCTCTCTCTTCTCCACTCTCTTCCTCCTCTCTCTTCCTCCCATCTACTCCTCCTCTCTCTTCCTCCTCTCCCTTTTTCCTCTCTCTTCCTCCACTCTCTTCCTCCTCTCTCTTCTTTCTCTCTCCTCTTCCTCAGTCTTCCAGCTCTCTCTTCCTCCTATCTCTTCCCCCTTCTCTTCCTCCTCTCTCTTCCTCATCTCTCTTCCTCCTCTCTCTCCTCCTCTCTTTTCCTCCTCTCTCTTCCTCCTCTCCCTTTCCACTCTCTTCCTTCTCTCTCCTCTTCCTCTGTCTTCCACCTCTCTCTTCCTCCTCTCTCTTCCTCCTCTCTCTTTCTCCTCTCTCTTTCTCCTCTCTCTTCCTCTCTCTCTTCCTCCTCTGTTCTCTTCGTCTCTCTTTCTCCTCCCTCTTCCTCCTCTCTACCCCTCCTCTCTCTTTCTCCTCTCTCTTCTCCTCTCTCTTCCTCTTCTCTTTTCCTCCTCTCTCCTCTTCCTCTCTCTTCCTTCTCTCTCTTTCTCCTCTCTCTTCCTCCTCTCTCTTCCTCCTCTCTCTTCCTCCTCTCTCTTCCTCCTCTGTTCTCTTCCTTCTCTTTCTCCTCCCTCTTCCTCCTTTCTCTTCCACCTCTCTCTTCTCCTCTCTCTTCCTCCTCTCTCTTCCTCCTCTCTACCCCTCCTCTCTCTTCCTCCTCTCTCTTCTCCTCTCTCTTCCTCCTCTCTCTTCCTCCTCTCTCTTCCTCCTATCTACCCCTCCTCTCTCTTCCTCCTCTCTCTTCCTCCTCTCTCTTCCTCCTATCTACCCTTCTCTCTCTCTCCTCTCTCTTCTCCTCTCTCTTCCTCTTCTCTTTCTCCTCTCTCTTCCTCCTCTCTCTTCCTCCTCTGTCTTTCTCCTCCCTCTTCCTCCTTTCTCTTCACCTGTCTCTTCCTCCTCTCTCTTCCTCCTCTCTCTTCCTCCTCTCTCTTCCTCCTATCTCTTCTCCTCTATATCCCTCCTCTCTCTTCCTCCTTTTCTTCTCCTCTCTCTTCCTCTTCTCTTTTCCTCCTCTCTCCTCTTCCTCTCTTCTCCTCTCTCTTCCTCCTCTCTCTTCCTCCTCTCTCTTCCTCTTCTCTTTTCCTATTCTCTCCTCTTCCTCTCTCATCCTCCTCTCTCTCCTCTCTCTCGCTTCCTCCTCTCTCTTCCTCCTCTCTCTTCCTTCTCTCTCTTCCTCATCTCTCTTCCTCCTCTCTCTTCCTCCTCTCTTTTCCTCCTCTCTCTCTCCTCTCCCCTTTCCACTCTCTTCCTTCTCTCTCCTCTTCCTCTGTCTTCCACCTCTCTCTTCCTCCTCTCTCTTCCTCTTCTATTTCCCCCTCTCTCCTCTTCCTCTCTCTTCCTCCTCTCTCTTCCTCCTCTCTCTTCTCCTCTCTTCTCTTCCTATCTCTTTCTCCCCCCTCTATCTCCTCTCTACCCCTCCTCTCTCTTCCTCGTATCTCTTCCTCCTCTCTCTTCCTCTTCTCTTTTCCTCCTCTCTCCTCTTCCTCTCTCTTCTCCTCTCTCTTCCTCGTCTCTCTTCCTCATCTCTCTTCCTCACATCGCTTCCTCCTATCCACCCCTCCTCTCTCTTCCTCCTCTCTTCCTCCTCTCTCTTCCTCTCTCTTTTCCTCCTCTCTCTTCCTCCTCTCTCTTCCTCCTCTCTCTTCCTCCTCCCTCTTCCTCCTCTCTCTTCCTCCTCTCCTTTTCCTCTCTCTTCCTCCACTATCTTCCTCTTCTGTCTTCCTTCTCTCTCCTCTTCCTCTGTCTTCCACCTCTCTCTTCCACCTCTCTCTTCCTCCTCTCTCTTCCTCCTCTCTCTTCCTCCTCTCTCTTCTCTTCTCTTTTCCTCCTCTCTCCTCTTCCTCTCTCTTCCTCCTCTCTCTTCCTCCTCTCTCTTTCTCCTCTCTCTTCCTCCTCTCTCTTACTCTCTCTTCTCTTCCTCTCTCTTTCTCCTCCGTCTTCCCCCTTTCTCTACCACCTCTCTCTTCCTCCTCTCTCTTCCTCCTCTCTCTTCATCCTCTCTCTTTCTCTCCTCTTTTCCTATTCTCTCCTCTTCCTCTCTCATCCTCCTCTCTCTTCCTCCTCTCGCTTCCTCCTCTCTCTTCCTCCTCTCTCTTCCTCCTCTCTTCCTCCTCTCTCTTCCTCTTCTCTCTTCCTCCTCTCTCTTCATCCTCTCTCTTCCTCTCCTCTTTTCCTATTCTCTCCTCCTTCTTTTCCTTCTCATCCTCCTCTCTCTTCCTCCTCTCGCTTCCTCCTCTCTCTTCCTCCTCTCTCTTCCTCCTCTCCCTCCTCTCTCTTCCTCCTCTCTCTTCCTTCTCTCTCTTCCTCCTCTCTCTTCCTCCTCTCCCTCTTCTCTTTCCTCCTCTCTCCTCTCTCCTCTTCCTCTCTCTTCCTCCTCTCTCTTCCTCCACTCTCTTCCTCATCTGTCTTCCTCCTCTCTCCTCTTCCTCTGTTTTACACCTCTCTCTTCCTCCTCTCTCTTCCTCCTCTCTCTTCTCCTCTCTCTCCTCCTCTCTTTTCCTTCACTCTCTTCCTCCTCTCCCCTTTTCCTCTCACTTCCTTCTCTCCCATTTTCCTTTCTCTTCCTCCTCTCTCTTTCTCCTCTATTATTCTCCTCTCTCCTCCTCCTTTCTCTTCTTCCTTTCTATTCCTCCTCCCTCTTCCTCCTACTTTTTCCTCATGTTTTCTCTTCCTCTCTCTTCCTCCTCCCTCTTCCACCTCCCTCTTTCTCCTGTCTCTATCCTCTCTCTTCCTCCTTTCTCTTCCTCCTTTCTCTTCCTCCTTTGTCTTCCTCCTCGCTCTTCCTCCTCTCTTCTCTTCCTCTCTCTTTCTCCTCTCTCTTTCTCCTCTATCTTCCTCCTCTCTTTTCCTCCTCTCTCCTCCTCCCTCTTCCATGTCTCTTCTCCTCCTTTCTTGTCCTACTCTCTCTTCATCCTCTCTCTTCCTCCTCTCTCTTCCTCCTCTCTCTTCCTCCACTCTCTTCCTCCTTTGTCTTCCTTCTCTCTCTCCTCTTCCTCTCTCTTCCTCCTCCCTTTTCCTCCTCTCTCTTCCTCCTCTCTCTTCCTCCTCTCTCTTCCTCCTCTATCTTCCTCTTCTCTTTTCCTCCTCTCTACTCTTCCTCTCTGTTCCTCCTCTCTCTTCCTCCTCTCTCTTTCTCCTCTCTCTTCCTCCTCTCTCTTCCTCCTCTCTTCTCTTCCTTTCTCTTCTCCTCCCTCTTCCTACTTTCTCTTCCACCTCTCTCTTCCTCCTCTCTCTTCCTCCTCTCTCTTCCTCCTCTCTACCCCTCCTCTCTCTTCCTCCTCTCTCTATCTCCTCTATCTTCCTCTTCTCTTTTCCTCCTCTCTACTCTTCCTCTCTCTTTCTCCTCTCTCTTCCTCCTCTCTCTTCCTCCTCTCTCTTCCTCCTCTCTCTTCATCCTCACATTTCCTCCTCTCTCCTTTTCCTCTCTTCCTCCTCTCTCTTCCTCCTGTCTCTTCCTCCTCTCTCTTCCTTCTCTCTCTTCCTCTTCTCTTTTCCTCCTCTCTCCTCTTCCTCTCTCTTACGCCTTTCTCTTCCTCATCTCTCTTCCTCCTCTCTCTTCCTCCTCTCTTTTCCTCCTCTGTCTTCCTCCTCTCTCCTCTTCCTCTCTCTTCCTTCTCTCTCTTCCTCCTCTCTCTTTCTCCTCTCTCTTCCTCGTCGCTCTTTCTCCTCTCTCTTCCTCCTCTCTCTTCCTCCTTTCTCTTCCTCCTCTCTCTTCCTCCTCTCTCTTCCTCCTCTCTCTTCCTTCTCTCTCTTGCTCCTCTCTCTTTTTCCTCTCTCTTCCTCCACTCTCTACCTCCTCTGTCTTCCTTATCTCTCATTTTCCTCTGTCTTCCACCTCTCTCTTCCTCCTCTCTCTTCCTCCTCTCTCTTCCTCCTCTCTCTTCCCTCCTCTCTCTTCCTGCTCTCTCTTTTTCCTCTCTCTTCCTCCACTCTCTTCCTCCTCTGTCTTCCACCTCTCTCTTTCTCCTCTCTCTTCCTCCTCTCTCTTCCTCCTCTCTCTTCCTCCTCTCTCTTCCTCCTCTCTCTTCCTCCTCACATTTCCTCCTCTCTCCTTTTCCTCTCTTCCTCCTCTCTCTTCCTCCACTCTCTTCCTCCTTTCTCTTCCTCCACTCTCTTCCTCATCTGTCTTCCTCCTCTCTCCTCTTCCTCTGTTTTCCACCTCTCTCTTCCTCCTGTCTCTTCCTCCTCTCTCCTACTCCTCTCTCTTTCTCCTCTCTCTTCCTCCTCTCTCTTCCTCCTCTCTCTTCCTCCTCTCTCTTCATCCTCACATTTCCTCCTCTCTCCTTTTCCTCTCTTCCTCTTCTCTCTTCCTCCTCTCTCTTCCTCCTCTCTCTTCCTTCTCTCTCTTCCTCTTCTCTTTTCCTCCTCTCTCCTCTTCCTCTCTCTTACGCCTTTCTCTTCCTCATCTCTCTTCCTCCTCTCTCTTCCTCCTCTCTTTTCCTCCTCTCTCTTCCTCCTCTCCCCTTTTCCACTCTCTTCCTTGTCTCTCCTCTTCCTCTGTCTTCCACCTCTCTCTTCCTCCTCTGTCTTCCTCCTCTCTCCTCTTCCTCTCTCTTCCTCCTCTCTCTTCCTCCTCTCTCTTTCTCCTCTCTCTTCCTCGTCGCTCTTTCTCCTCTCTCTTCCTCCTCTCTCTTCCTCCTTTCTCTTCCTCCTCTCTCTTCCTCCTCTCTCTTCCTCCTCTCTCTTCCTTCTCTCTCTTGCTCCTCTCTCTTTTTCCTCTCTCTTCCTCCACTCTCTACCTCCTCTGTGTTCCTTATCTCTCATTTTCCTCTGTCTTCCACCTCTCTCTTCCACCTCTCTCTTCCTCCTCTCTCTTCCTCCTCTCTCTTCCTCATCTCTCTTCCACCTCTCTCTTCCTCTTCTCTTTTCCTCCTCTCTCTTCCTCCTCTCTCTTCCTCCTCTCTCTTCCTCCTCTCTCTTCCTCCTCTCTCTTCCTCCTCTCTCTTCCTGCTCTCTCTTTTTCCTCTCTCTTCCTCCACTCTCTTCCTCCTCTGTCTTCCACCTCTCTCTTTCTCCTCTCTCTTCCTCCTCTCTCTTCCTCCTCTCTCTTCCTCCTGTCTCTTCCTCCTCTCTCTTCCTCCTCACATTTCCTCCTCTCTCCTTTTCCTCTCTTCCTCCTCTCTCTTCTCCACTCTCTTTCTCCTCTCTCTTCCTCCTCTCTCTTCATCTTCTCTTTTCCTCCTCTCTCCTCTTCCTCTCTCTTCCTCCTTTCTCTTCCTCCTCTCTCTTTCTCCTCTCTCTTCCAGCTCTCTCTTCCTCCTCTCTCTTCCTCCTCTCTCTTCTTCCTCACATTTCCTCCTCTCTACTTTTCCTCTCTTCCTCCTCTCTCTTCCTCCTCACTTTTCCTCCTCTCTCCTTTTCCTCTCTTCCTCCTCTCTCTTCCTCCTCTCTCTTCCTCCTCTCTCTTCCTCCTCTCTCTTCCTCCTCTCCCTTTTTCCTCTCTCTTCCTCCACTCTCTTCCTCCTCTCTCTTCTTTCTCTCTCCTCTTCCTCAGTCTTCCAGCTCTCTCTTCCTCCTCTCTCTTCCTCCTCTCTCTTCCTCCTCTCTCTTCCTCATCTCTCTTCCTCCTCTCTCTCCTCCTCTCTTTTCCACCTCTCTCTTCCTCCTCTCCCCTTTTCCACTCTCTTCCTTCTCTCTCCTCTTCCTCTGTCTTCCACCTCTCTCTTCCTCCTCTCTCTTCCTCCTCTCTCTTCCTCTTCTCTTTTCCTCCACTCTCCACTTCCTCTCTCTTCCTCCTCTCTCTTTCTCCTCTCTCTTTCTCCTCTCTCTTCCTCCTCTCTCTTCCTCCTCTCTTCTCTTCCTCTCTATTTCTCCTCCTCTTCCTCCTCTCTACCCCTCCTCTCTCTTCCTCCTCTCTCTTCCTCCTCTCTCTTCCTACTCTGTTCTCTTCCATTCTCTTTCTCCTCCCTACTTTTCCTCCTTTCTCTTCCACCTCTCTCTTCCTCCTCTCTCTTCCTCATCTCTACCCCTCCTCTCTCTTCCTCGTCTCTCTTCCTCCTCTCTCTTCCTCCACTCTCTTCCTCCTCTCTCTTCCTCCTATCTACTCCTCCTCTCTGTTCCTCCTCTCCCTTTTTCCTCTCTCTTCCTCCACTCTCTTCCTCCTCTCTCTCCTTTCTCTCTCCTCTTCCTCAGTCTTCCAGCTCTCTCTTCCTCCTATCTCTTCCTCCTCTCTCTTCCTCCTCTCTCTTCCTCATCTCTCTTCCTCCTCTCTCTTCCTCCTCTCTCTTCCTCCTCTCTCTTTCTCCTCTCTCTTCCTCCTCTCTCTTCCTCCTCTCTTCTCTTCGTCTCTCTTTCTCCTCCCTCTTCCTCCTCTCTACCCCTCCTCTCTCTTTCTCCTCTCTCTTCCTCCTCTCTCTTCCTCTTCTCTTTTCCTCCTCTCTCCTCTTCCTCTCTCTTCCTTCTCTCTCTTTCTCCTCTCTCTTCCTCCTCTCTCTTCCTCCTATCTCTTCCTCCTCTCCTCTCTTCCTCCTCTGTTCTCTTCCATTCTCTTTCTCCTCCCTCTTCCTCCTTTCTCTTCCACCTCTCTCTTCCTCCTCTCTCTTCCTCCTCTCTCTTCCTCCTCTCTACCCTCCTCTCTCTTCCTCCTCTCTCTTCCTCCTCTCTCTTCCTCCTCTCTCTTCCTCTCTCTCTTCCTCCTATCTACCCCTTCTCTCTCTTCCTCCTCTCTCTTCCTCCTCTCACTTCCTCTTCTCTTTTCCTCCTCTCTCTTCCTCCTCTCTATTCCTCCTCTGTTTTTCTCCTCCCTCTTCCTCCTTTCTCTTCCACCTGTCTCTTCCTCCTCTCTCTTCCTCCTCTCTCTTCCTCCTCTCTCTTCCTCCTATCTCTTCCTCCTCTATATCCCTCCTCTCTCTTCCTCCTTTCTCTTCCTCCTCTCTCTTCCTCTTCTCTTTTCCTCCTCTCTCCTCTTCCTCTCTTCTCCTCTCTCTTCCTCCTCTCTCTTCCTCCTCTCTCTTCCTCTTCTCTTTTCCTATTCTCTCCTCTTCCTCTCTCATCCTCCTCTCTCTTCCTCCTCTCGCTTCCTCCTCTCTCTTCCTCCTCTCTCTTCCTTCTCTCTCTTCCTCATCTCTCTTCCTCCTCTCTCTTCCTCCTCTCTTTTCCTCCTCTCTCTTCCTCCTCTCCCCTTTTCCACTCTCTTCCTTCTCTTTCCTCTTCCTCTGTCTTCCACCTCTCTCTTCCTCCTCTCTCTTCCTCTTCTATTTTCCCCCTCTCTCCTCTTCCTCTCTCTTCCTCCTCTCTCTTCCTCCTCTCTCTTCCTCCTCTTCTTTCTTCTTCCTATCTCTTTCTCCCCCCTCTATCTCCTCTCTACCCCCTCCTCTCTCTTCCTCCTCTCTCTTCCTCCTCTCTCTTCCTCTTCTCTTTTCCTCCTCTCTCCTCTTCCTCTCTCTTCCTCCTCTCTCTTCCTCGTCTCTCTTCCTCATCTCTCTTCCTCACATCGCTTCCTCCTATCCACCCCTCCTCTCTCTTCCTCCTCTCTTCCTCCTCTCTCTTCCTCTTCTCTTTTCCTCCTCTCTCTTCCTCCTCTCTCTTCCTCCTCTCTCTTCCTCCTCCCTCTTCCTCCTCTCTCTTCCTCCTCTCTTTTTCCTCTCTCTTCCTCCACTCTCTTCCTCTTCTGTCTTCCTTCTCTCTCCTCTTCCTCTGTCTTCCACCTCTCTCTTCCACCTCTCTCTTCCTCCTCTCTCTTCCTCCTCTCTCTTCCTCCTCTCTCTTCCTCTTCTCTTTTCCTCCTCTCTCTTCCCCCTCTCTCTTCCTCCTCACATTTCCTCCTCTCTCCTTTTCCTCTCTTCCTCCTCTCTCTTCCTCCTCTCTTTTCCTCCTCTCTCCTCTTCCTCTCTCTTCCTCCTTTCTCTTCCTCCTCTCTCTTTCTCCTCTCTCTTCCAGCTCTCTCTTCCTCCTCTCTCTTCCTCCTCTCTCTTCTTCCTCACATTTCCTCCTCTCTACTTTTCCTCTCTTCCTCCTCTCTCTTCCTCCTCACTTTTCCCCCTCTCTCCTTTTCCTCTCTTCCTCCTCTCTCTTCCTCCTCTCTCTTCCTCCTCTCTCTTCCTCCTCTCTCTTCCTCCTCTCCCTTTTTCCTCTCTCTTCCTCCACTCTCTTCCTCCTCTCTCTTCTTTCTTTCTCCTCTTCCTCAGTCTTCCAGCTCTCTCTTCCTCCTCTCTCTTCCTCCTCTCTCTTCCTCCTCTCTCTTCCTCCTCTCTCTTCCTCCTCTCTTTTCCACCTCTCTCTTCCTCCTCTCCCCTTTTCCACTCTCTTCCTTCTCTCTCCTCTTCCTCTGTCTTCCACCTCTCTCTTCCTCCTCTCTCTTCCTCTTCTTCCTCTTCTCTTTTCCTCCACTCTCCACTTCCTCTCTCTTCCTCCTCTCTCTTTCTCACTCTCTCTTTCTCCTCTCTCTCCTTCCTCTCTCTCTTCCTCCTCTCTTCTCTTCCTCTCTATTTCTCCTCCCTCTTCCTCCTCTCTACCCCTCCTCTCTCTTCCTCCTCTCTCTTCCTCCTCTCTCTTCCTCCTCTGTTCTCTTCCATTCTCTTTCTCCTCCCTCTTCCTCCTTTCTCTTCTACCTCTCTCTTCCTCCTCTCTCTTCCTCATCTCTACCCCTCCTCTCTCTTCCTCGTCTCTCTTCCTCCTCTCTCTTCCTCCACTCTCTTCCTCCTCTCTCTTCCTCCTATCTACTCCTCCTCTCTGTTCCTCCTCTCCCTTTTTCCTCTCTCTTCCTCCACTCTCTTCCTCCTTTGTCTTCCTTCTCTCTCCTCTTCCTCTCTCTTCCTCCTCCCTTTTCCTCTCTCTCTTCCTCCTCTCTCTTCCTCCTGTTCTTCCTTCTCTCTCCTCTTCCTCTCTCTTCCTCCTTTCTCTTCCTCCTCTCTCTTCCTCCTCTCTCTTCCTCCTCTCTCTTCCTCCTTTCTCTTCCCCCTCTCTCTTCCTCCTCACATTTCCTCCTCTCTCCTTTTCCTCTCTTCCTCCTCTCTCTTCCTCCTTTCTCTTCTTCCTCTCTCTTCCTCCTCTCTCTTCCTCCTTTCTCTTCCTCCTCTCTCTTCCTCATCTCTCTTCCTCCTCTCTCTTCCTCCTCTCTTTTCCTCCTCTCTCTTCCTCCTCTCCCTTTTCCACTCTCTTCCTTCTCTCTCCTCTTCCTCTGTCTTCCACCGCTCTCTTCCTCCTCTCTCTTCCTCCTCTCTCTTCCTCCTCTCTCTTCCTCCTCTCTCTTCCTCTTCTCTTTTCCTCCTCTCTCCACTTCCTCTCTCTTCCTCCTCTCTCTTCCTCCTCTCTCTTTCTCCTCTCTCTTCCTCCTCTCTCTTCTCCTCTCTTCTCTTCCTCTCTCTTTCTCCTCCCTCTTCCTCCTCTCTACCCCTCCTCTCTCTTCCTCCTCTCTCTTCCTCCTCTCTCTTCCTCTTCTCTTTTCCTCCTCTCTCCTCTTCCTGTCTCTTCCTCCTCTCTCTTCCTCCACTCTCTTCCTCCTCTCTCTTCCTCCTCTCTCTTTCTCCTCTCTCATCCTCCTCTCTCTTCCTCCTCTCTCCTCTTCCTCTCCCTTCCACCTCTCTCTTTCTACTATCTCTTCCTCCTTACTTTTCCTCCTCTCTCCTTTTCCTCTCTTCCTCCTGTCTCTTCCTCCTGTCTCTTCCTCCTCTCTCTTCCTCCTCTGTCTTCCTCCTCTCTCCTCTTCCTCTGTTTTCCACCTCTCTCTTCCTCCTCTCTCTTCCACCTCTCTCTTCCTCCTCTCTCTTCCTCCTCTCTCTTCATCCTCTCTCTTCTCCTCTCTCTTCCTCCTCTCTCTTCCTCCTCTCTCTTCCGCCTCTCTTTTCCTCCTCTCTCTTCCTCCTCTCCCTTTTCCTCTCTCTTCCTTCTCCCTCATTTTCCTTTCTCTTCCTCCTCTCTCTTCCTCCTCTGTCTTCCTCCTCTCTCTTTCTCCTCCCTCTTCCTCCTTTCTCTTCCACCTCTCTCTTCCTCCTCTCTCTTCCTCCTCTCTCTTCCTCCTCTCTCTTCTCCTCTCTCTTCCTCCTATCTCTTCCTCCTCTCTATCCCTCCTCTCTCTTCCTCCTTTCTCTTCCTCCTCTCTCTTCCTCTTCTCTTTTCCTCCTCTCTCCTCTTCCTCTCCCTTCCACCTCTCTCTTTCTACTGTCTCTTCCTCCTCACATTTCCTCCTCTCTCCTTCTCCTCTCTTCCTCCTGTCTCTTCCTCCTCTCTCTTCCTCCTCTCTCTTCCTCCTCTGTCTTCCTCCTCTCTCCTCTTCCTCTCTTTTCCACCTCTCTCTTCCTTCTCTCTCCACCTCTCTCTTCCTCCTCTCTCTTCGTCCTCTCTCTTCCTCCTCTCTCTTCCGCCTCTCTTTTCCTCCTCTCTCTTGCACCTCTCCCCTTTTCCTCTCTCTTCCTTGTCTCTCATTTTCCTTTCTCTTCCTCCTCTCTCTTCCTCCTCTGTCTTCCTCCTCTCTCTTTCTCCTCCCTCTTCCTCCTTTCTCTTCCACCTCCTCTTCTCCTCCTCTCTCTTCCTCCTCTCTCTTCCTCTTCTCTCTTCCTCCTCTATCTTCCTCCTCTCTACCCCTCCTCTCTCTTCTCCTCTCTCTTCCTCCTCTCTCTTCCTTTTCTCTTTTCCTCCTCTCTCCTCTTCCTCTCCCTTCCACATCTCTCTTCCTCCTCTCTCTTCCTCCTCACTTTTCCTCCTCTCTCCTTTTCCTCTCTTCCTCCTCTCTCTTCCTCCTCTCTCTTTCTCCTCTCTCTTTTTCCTCTCTCTTCCTCCACTCTCTTCCTCCTCTATCTTCCTTCTCTCTCCTCTTCCTCTGTCGTCCTCCTCTCTTTTCCTCCTCTCTCTTCCTCCTCACTTTTCCTCCTCTCTCCTTTTCCTCTCTTCCTCCTCTCTCTTCCTCCTCTCTCTTCCTCCTCTCTCTTCCTCCTCTCTCTTCCTCCTCTCTCTTCCTCCTGTCTCTTTTTTCTCTCTCTTCCTCCACTCTCTACCTCCTCTGTCTTCCTTCTCTCTCCTCTTCCTCTGTCTTCCACCTCTCTCTTCCTCTCTCTCTTTCCTCCTCTCTCTTCCCCTTCTCTTTTCCTCCTCTCTCTTCCTCCCAACTTTTCCTCCTCTCTCCTTTTCCTCTCTTCCTCCTCTCTCTTCCTCCTCTCTCTTCCTCCTCTCTCTTCCTCCTCACATTTCCTCCTCTCTCCTCTTCCTCTCTTCCTCCTCTCTCTTCCTCCTCTCTCTTTTTCCTCTCTCTTCCTCCACTCTCTTCCTCCTCGGTCTTCCACCTCTCTCTTTCTCCTTTCTCTTCCTCATCTCTCTTCCTCCTCTCTCTTCCTCCTCTCTTTTCCTCCTCTCTCTTCCTCCTCTCTATTCCTCTTCTCTTTTCCTCCTCTCTCCTCTTCCTCTCTCTTCCTCCTCTCTCTTCCTCCTCTCGCTTCCTCCTCTCTACCCTCCTCTCTCTTCCTCGTCTCTCTTCCTCCTCTCTCTTCCTAAACTCGCTTCCCTCCTATCTACCCCTCCTCTCTCTTCCTCCTCTCTCTTCTCCTCTCTCTTCCTCTTCTCTTTCTCCTCTCTCTTCCTCCTCTCTCTTCCTCTTCTCTTTTCCTCCTCTCTCCTCTTCCTCTCTCTTCCTCCTCTCTCTTCTTCCTCTCTCTTTCTCCTCTCTTTTCCTCCTCTCTCATCCTCCTCTCTTCTCTTCCTCTCTCTTTCTCCTCCGTCTTCCTCCTTTCTCCACCACCTCTCTCTTCCTCCTCTCTCTTCCTCCTCTCTCTTCCTCCTCTCTCTTCCTCTCTCTTCTCCTCTTCTCTTTTCCTATTCTCTCCTCTTCCTCTCTCATCCTCCTCTCTCTTCCTCCTCTCGCTTCCTCCTCTCTCTTCCTCCTCTCTCTTCCTCCTCTCTCTTCCTCTTCTCTCTTCCTCCTCTCTCTTCCTCTTCTCTTTTTCTATTCTCTCCTCTTCCTCTCTCATCCTCCTCTCTCTTCCTTCTCTCATCTCCTCCTCTCTCTTCCTCCTCTTCTTCCTCTTCTCTTTTCCTCCTCTCTCCTCTACCTCTCTCTTCCTCCTCTCCTCCTCTCTCTTCCTCCTCTCTCTTCCTCCTCTCTCTTCCTTCACTCTCTCCTCATCTGTCTTCCTCCTCTCTCCTCTTCCTCTGTTTTCCACCTCTCTCTTCCTCCTCTCTCTTCCTCCTCTCTCTTCCTGCTCTCTCTCCTCCTCTCTTTTCCTTCTCTCTCTCCTCCTCTCCCCTTTTCCTCTCACTTCCTTCTCTCTCATTTTCCTTTCTCTTCCTCCTCTCTCTTCCTTCTCTATTATTCTCCTCTCTCCTCTTCCTTTCATTTTCTTCTTTCTCTTCCTCCTCCCTCTTCTCCTCTCTTCTCTTCCTCTCTCTTTCTCCTCTCTCTTTCTCCTCTCTCTTCCTCCTCTCTCTTCCTCCACTGTCTTCCTCCTCTCTCTTCCTCCACTCTCTTTTTCCTCTCTCTTCCTCCTCTCTGTTCCTCTCTGTCTTCCTCCTCTCTCCTCTTCCTCTGTTTTCCACCTCTCTCTTCCACCTCTCTCTTCCTCCTCTCTCTTCCTCCTCTCTCATCCTCCTCACATTTCCTCCTCTCTCCTTTTCCTCTCTTCCACCTCTCTCTTCCTCCTCTCTCTTCCTCCTCTCTCTCTTCCTCCTCTCTCTTCCTCATCTCTCTTCCTCCTCTCTCTTCCTCTTCTCTTTTCCTCCTCTCTCTTCCTCCTCACTTTTCCTCCTCTCTCCTTTTCATCTCTTCCTCCTCTCTCTTCATCCTCTCTCTTCCTCCTCTCTCTTCCTCCTCTCTCTTCCTCCTCTCTCTTCCTCCTCTCTCTTTTTCCTCTCTCTTCTCCACTCTCTTCCTCCTCTGTCTTCCACCTCTCTCTTTCTCCTCTCTCTTCCTCCTCTCTCTTCCTCCTCTCTCTTCCCCCTCTCTCTTCTCCTTCTCTCTCTTCCTCCTCACATTTCCTCCTCTCTCCTTTTCCTCTCTTCCTCCGCTCTCTTCCTCCTCTCTCTTCCTCCTCTCTCTTCCTCCTCTCTCTTCATCTTCTCTTTTCCTCCTCTCTCCTCTTCTCTCTCTTCCTCCTTTCTCTACCTCCTCTCTCTTTCTCCTCTCTCTTGCTGCTCTCTCTTCCTCCTCTCCCTTCCTCCTCTCTCTTCCTCCTCACATTTCCTCCTCTCTCCTTTTCCTCTCTTCCTCCTCTCTCTTCCTCCTCTCTCTTCCTCCTCTCTCTTCGTCTTCTCTTTTCCTCCTCTCTCCTCTTCCTCTCTCTTCCTCCTTTCTCTTCCTCCTCTCTCTTTCCCCTCTCTCTTCCTCCTTTCTCTTCCTCCTCTCTCTTTCCCCTCTCTCTTCTCCTCTCTCTTCCTCCTCTCTTCTCCTCTCTCTTCCTCCTCTCGCTTCCTCCTCTCAACCCCTCCTCTGTCTTCCCCCTCTCTCTTCCTCTTCCTCTTCCCCTTCTCTTTTCCTCCTCTCTCTTCCTCCTCACTTTTCCTTTCTCTCCTTTTCCTCTCTTCCTCCTCCTCTTCCTCCTTTCTCTTCCACCTCTCTCCTCCTCCTCTCTCTTCCTCGTCTCTCTTCCTCCTCTCTCTTCCTCTTCTCTTTTCCTCCTCTCTCCTCTTCCTCTCTCTTCCTCCTCTCTCTTACTCCTCTCTCTTACTCCTCTCTCTTCCTCCTATCTAGCCCTCCTCTCTCTTCCTCCTCTCTCTTCTTCCTCTCTCTTCCTCCTATCTACCCCTCCTCTCTCTTCCTCCTCTCTCTTCCTCCTCTCTCTTCCTCCTCTCTTCTCTTCCTCTCTCTTTCTCCTCCCTCTTCCTCCTTTCTCTTCCACCTCTCTCTTCCTCCTCTCTCTTCCTCCTCTCTCTTCCTCCTCTCTCTTCCTCCTCTCTCTTCCTCCTCTCTCTTCCTCATCTCTCTTCCTCCTCTCTCTTCCTCTCTCTTTTCCTCCTCTCTCTTCCTCCTCCTCCTTTTCCTCCTCTCTCCTTTTCATCTCTTACTCCTCTCTCTTCCTCCTCTCTCTTCCTCCTCTCTCTTCCTCCTCTCTCTTCCTCCTCTCTCTTCCTCCTATCTCTTTTTCCTCTCTCTTCCTCACTCTCTTCCTCCTCTGTCTTCCACCTCTCTCTTTCTCCTCTCTCTTCTTCCTCTCTCTTCCTCTTCCTCTTCCCCTTCTCTTTTCCTCCTCTCTCTTCCTCCTCACTTTTCCTCTTCTCTCCTTTTCCTCTCTTCCTCCTCCCTCTTCCTCCTTTCTCTTCCACCGCTCTCCTCCTCCTCTCTCTCTCCTCTCTCTCTTCCTCCTCTCTACCCCTCCTCTCTCTTCCTCGTCTCTCTTCCTCCTCTCTCTTCCTCTTCTCTTTTCCTCCTCTCTCCTCTTCCTCTCTCTTCCTCCTCTCTCTTACTCCTCTCTCTTCCTCCTATCTAGCCCTCCTCTCTCTTCCTCCTTTCTCTTCTTCCTCTCTCTTCCTCCTATCTACCCCTCCTCTCTCTTCCTCCTCTCTCTTCCTCCTCTCTCTTCCTCCTCTCTTCTCTTCCTCTCTTTCTCCTCCCTCTTCCTCCTTTCTCTTCCACCTCTCTCTTCCTCCTCTGTCTTCCTCCTCTCTCTTCCTCCTCTCTCTTCCTCCTATCTCTTCCTCCTCTCTATCCCTCCTCTCTCTTCCTCCTTTCTCTTCCTCCTCTCTCTTCCTATTCTCTTTTCCTCCTCTCTCCTCTTCCTCTCCCTTCCACCTCTCTCTTCCTACTATCTATTCCTCCTCACTTTTCCTCCTCTCTCCTTTTCCTCTCTTCCTCCTCTCTCTTCCTCCTCTCTTCATCCTCTCTCTTCCTCCTCTCTCTTCCTCCTCTCTCTTCCTCCTCTCTCTTCCTCCTCTTTTTCTTCTCTCTTCCTCCACTCTCTTGCTCCTCACTCTTCCTCCTCTCTCCTCTTCCTCTGTTTTCCAAGTCTCTTCCTCCTCTCTCTTCTCCACTCTCTTCCTCCTCTCTCTACCTCCTCTCTCTTCCGCCTCTCTTTCCTCCTCTCTCTCTTCCTCCTCTCCCATTTTCCTCTCTCTTCCTTCTCTCTCATTTTCCTTTCTCTTTCTCCTCTCTCTTCCTCGTCTGTCTCTCCTCCTCTCTCTTCCTCTTCTCTCTTCCTCCTCTCCTCTTCCTCCTCTCTCTTTCTCCTCCCTCTTCCTCCTCTCTCTTCCTCCTCTCTCTTCCTCCTCTGTCTTCCTCCTCTCTCCTCTTCCTCTCTCTTCCTCCTCTCTCTTCCTCCTCTCTCTTTCTCCTCTCTCTTCATCCTCTCTCTTCTCCTCTCTCTTCCTCCTCTCTCTTCCTCCTCTCTTCTCTTTCTCTCTCTTTCTCATCCCTCTTCCTCCTTTCTCTTCCACCTCCTCTTCCTCCTCTCTCTTCCTCCTCTCTCTTCCTCCTCTCTCTTCCTCCTCTATCTTCCTCCTCTCTACCCCTCCTCTCTCTTCCTCGTCGCTCTTCCTCCTCCCTCTTCCTCCTTTCTCTTCCACCTCTCTCTTCCTCCTCTCTCTTCCTCCTCTCTCTTCCTCCTCTCTCTTCCTCCTATCTCTTCCTCCTCTCTATCCCTCCTCTCTCTTCCTCTTCTCTTTTCCTCCTCTCTCCTCTTCCTCTCCCTTCCACCTCTCTCTTCCTACTATCTATTCCTCCTCACTTTCCTCCTCTCTCCTTTTCCTCTCTTCCTCCTCTCTCTTCCTCCTCTCTTCATTCTCTCTCTCTTCCTCCTCTCTCTTCCTCCTCTCTCTTCCTCCTCTCTCTTCCTCCTCTTTTTCTTCTCTCTTCCTCCACTCTCTCGCTCCTCACTCTTCCTCCTCTCTCCTCTTCCTCTGTTTTCCAAGTCTCTTCCTCCTCTCTCTTACTCTTCCTTCCACTCTCTTCCTCCCTCTCCTCTACCTCCTCCTCTCTCTCTCCGCCTCTCTTTTCCTCCTCTCTCTTCCTCCTCTCCCCTTTTCCTCTCTCTTCTTCTCTCTCATTTTCCTTTCTCTTTCTCCTCTCTCTTCCTCCTCTGTCTTCCTCCTCTCTCTTTCTCCTCCCTCTTCCTCCTCTCTCTTCCTCCTCTCTCTTCTCCTCTCTTCTCTTTCTCTCTCTTTCTCATCCCTCTTCCTCCTCTATCTTCCTCCTCTCTACCCCTCCTCTCTCTTCCTCCTCGCTCTTCCTCCTCTCTCTTCCTTTTCTCTTTTCCTCCTCTCTCCTCTTCCTCTCCCTTCCACATCTCTCTTCCTCCTCTCTCTTCCTCCTCACTTTTCCTCCTCTCTCCTTTTCCTCTCTTCCTCCTCTCTCTTCCTCCACTCTCTTCCTCCTCTGTCTCCCACCTCTCTATTTCTCCTCTCTCTTCCTCCTCTCTGCCTCCTCTCTCTTCCCCCTCTCTCTTCCTCCTCTCTCTTCCTCCTCACATTTCCTCCTCTCTCCTTTTCCTCTCTTCCTCCCTCTCTTCGTCTTCTCTTTTCCTCCTCTCTCCTCTTCCTCTCTCTTCCTCCTCTCTCTTCCTCCTCTCTCTTCCTCCTCTCTCTTCGTCTTCTCTTTTCCTCCTCTCTCCTCTTCCTCTCTCTTCCTCCTTTCTCTTCCTACTCTCTCTTCCCCTCTCTCTTCCTCCTCTCTCTTCCTCCTCTCTTCCTTCTCTCTCTTCCTCCTCTCGCTTCCTCCTCTCTACCCATCCTCTCTCTTCCCCCTCTCTCTTCCTCCTCTCTCTTCCCCTTCTCTTTTCCTCCTCTCTCTTCCTCCTCTCCCTTTTTCCTCTCTCTTCCTCCACTCTCTTCCCCCTCTCCCTTTTTCCTCTCTCTTCCTCCACTCTCTTCCTCCTCTCTCTTCCTTCTCATCTCCTCTTCCTCTGTCTTCCACCTCTCTCTTCCTCCTCTCTCTCCCTCTTCTCTTTTCCTCCTCTCTCCTCTTCCTCTCTCTTCCTCCTCTCTCTTCCTCCTCTCTCTTCCTCCTCTCTCTTCCTCCTCTCTCTTCCTCCTCTCGCTTCCTCCTCTCTACACTCCTCTCTCTTCCTCCTGTCTCTTCCTCCTCTCTCTTCCTCCTCTCTCTTCCTCTGCTCTTTCTCCTCCTCTCTCCTCTTCCTCTCTCTTCCTCCTCTCTATTCGTCTTCTCTCTTTCTCCTCTCTCTTCCTCCTCTCTCTTCCTCCTCTCTTCTCTTCCTCTCTCTTTCTCCTCCCTCTTCCTCCTTTCTCTTCCACCTCTCTCTTCCTCCTCTCTCTTCCTCCTCTCTCTTCCTCTGCTCTTTTACTCCTCTCTCCTCTTCCTCTCTCTTCCTCCTCTCTCTTCCTCCGCTCTCTTCCTCCTCTCGCTTCCTCCTCTCTCTTCCTCCTCTCTAACCCTCCTCTCTCTTCCTTCTCTGTCTTCCCCCTCTCTCTTACTCCTCTCTGTTTCTCCTGTCTCTCCACCTCTCTCTTCCTCCTCTCTCTTCCTCCTCTCTATTTCTCCTCTCTCTTCCTCCTCTCTCTTCCTCCTCTATCTTCATCTTCTCTTTTCTCCTCTCTCCTCTTCCTCTCTCTTCCTCCTTTCTCTTCCTCCTCTCTCTTTCTCCTCTCTCTTCCTGCTCTCTCTTCCTCCTCTCTCTTCCTCCTCTCTCTTCCTCCTCACATTTCCTCCTCTCTACTTTTCCTCTCTTCCTCCTCTCTCTTCCTCCTCTCTCTTCCTCCTCTCATTTCCTCCACTCTCTTCGTCTTCTCTTTTCCTCCTCTCTCCTCTTCCTCTCTCTTCCTCCTTTCTCTTCCTCCTCTCTCTTTCCGCTCTCTCTTCCTCCTCTCGCTTCCTCCTCTCTATTTCTCCTCTCTCTTCCCCCTCTCTCTTCCTCCTCTCTCTTCCCCTTCTCTTTTCCTCCTCTCTCTTCCTCCTCACTTTTCCTCCTCTCTCCTCTTCCTCTGTCTTCCACCTCTCTCTTCCTCCTCTCTCTTCCTCCTCTCTCTTCCTCTTCTCTTTTCCTCCACTCTCCACTTCCTCTCTCTTCCTCCTCTCTCTTTCTCCTCCCTCTTTCTCCTCTCTCTTCCTCCTCTCTCTTCCTCCTCTCTTCTCTTCCTCTCTATTTCTCCTCACTCTTCCTCCTATCTACCCCTCCTCTCTCTTCCTCCTCTCTCTTCCTCCTCTCTCTTCCTCTTCTCTTTTCCTCCTCTCTCCTCTTCCTCTCTCTTCCTCCTCTCTCTTCCTCTCTCTCTTCCTCCTCTCTCTTCCTCCTCTCTTCTCCTCTCTCTTCCTCCTCTCTTCTCTTCCATTCTCTTTCTCCTCCCTCTTCCTCCTTTCTCTTCCACCTCTCTCTTCCTCCTCTCTCTTCCTCCTCTCTCTTCCTCCTCTCTACCCCTCCTCTCTCTTCCTCGTCTCTCTTCCTCATCTCTCTTCCTCCTCTCTCTTCCTCCTCTCTCTTCCTCCTATCTACCCCTCCTCTCTCTTCCTCCTCTCCCTTTTTCCTCTCTCTTCCTCCACTCTCTTCCTCCTCTCTCTTCTTTCTCTCTCCTCTTCCTCAGTCTTCCAGCTCTCTCTTCCTCCTCTCTCTTCCTCCTCTCTCTTCGTCCTCTCTCTTTCTCCTCTCTCTTCCTCCTCTCTCTTCCTCCTCTCCTCTTCCTCTCTCTTTCTCCTCCCTCTTCCTCTCTCTACCCCTCCTCTCTCTTCCTCCTCTCTCTTCCTCCTCTCTCTTCTCTTCTCGTTTCCTCCTCTCTCCTCTTCCTCTCTCTTCCTTCTCTCTCTTCCTCCTCTCTCTTTCTCCTCTCTCTCCCTCCTCTCTCTTACTCCTCTCTTCTCTTCCTCTCTCTTTCTCCTCCGTCTTCCTCCTTTCTCTACCACCTCTCTCTTCCTCCTCTCTCTTCCTCCTCTCTCTTCAACCTCTCTCTTCCTCTCCTCTTTTCCTATTCTCTCCTCTTCCTCTCTCATCCTCCTCTCTCTTACTCCTCTCGCTTCCTCCTCTCTCTTCCTCCTCTCTCTTCCTCCTCTCTTCCTCCTCTCTCTTCCTCTTCTCTCTTCCTCCTCTCTCTTCCTCTTCTCTTTTCCTATTCTCTCTTCCTCTCTCATCCTCCTCTATCTTCCTCTCTCGATTCCTCCTCTCTCTTCCTCCTCTCTCTTCCTCCTCTCCCTCCTCTCTCCTCCTCCTCTCTCTTCCTTCTCTCTCTTCCTCCTCTCTCTTCCTCCTCTCCCTCTTCTCTTTTCCTCCTCTCTCCTCTTCTCTCTCTCTTCTCCTCTCTCTTCCTCCACTCTCTTCCTCATCTGTCTTCCTCCTCTCTCCTCTTCCTCTGTTTTACACCTCTCTCTTCTTCCTCTCTCTTCCTCCTTTCTCTTCTCCTCTCTCTTCCTCCTCTCTTTCCTCCTCTCTCTTCCTCCTCTCCCCTTTTCCACTCTCTTCCTTCTCTCTCCTCTTCCTCTGTCTTCCACCACTCTCTTCCTCCTCTCTCTTCCTCCTCTCTCTTCCTCCTCTCTCTTCCTCCTCTCTCTTTCTTCTCTTTTCCTCCTCTCTCCACTTCCTCTCTCTTCCTCCTCTCTCTTCCTCCTCTCTCTTTCTCCTCTCTCTTCCTCTTCTCTCTTCCTCCTCTCTTCTCTTCCTCTCTCTTTCTCCTCCCTCTTCCTCCTCTCTACCCCTCCTCTCTCTTCCTCCTCTCTCTTCCTCCTCTCTCTTCCTCTTCTCTTTTCCTCCTCTCTCCTCTTCCTGTCACTTCCTCCTCTCTCTTCCTCCTTTCTCTTCCTCCTCTCTCTTTGTCCTCTCTCTTCACCTCTCTCTCCTCCTCTCTTCTCTTCCATTCTCTTTCTCCTCCCTCTTCCTCCTTTCTTTTCCACCTCTCTCTTCCTCCTCTCTCTTCCTCCTATCTCTTCCACCTCTCTACCCCTCCTCTCTCTCCTCGTCTCTCTTCCTCCTCTCTCTTCCTCTTCTCTTTTCCTGCTCTCTCCTCTTCCTCTCTCTTCCTCCTCTCTCTTCCTCCTCTCTCTTCCTCCTATCTGCCCCTCCTCTCTCTTCCTCCTCTCTCTTCCTCCTCTCTCTTCCCTTCTCTTTTCCTCCTCTCTCTTCCTCCTCTCTCTTCCTCCTCTCTCTTCCTCCTCTCTCTTTCTCCTCTCTCTTCCTCCTCTCTCTTCCTCCTCTCTCCTCTTCCTCTCCCTTCCACCTCTCTCTTTCTACTATCTCTTCCTCCTCACTTTTCCTCCTCTCTCCTTTTCCTCTCTTCCTCCTGTCTCTTCTTCCTCTCTCTTCCTCCTCTCTCTTCCTCCTCTGTCTTCCTCCTCTCTCCTCTTCCTCTGTTTTCCACCTCTCTCTTCCTCGTTTCTCTTCCTCCTCTCTCTTCCTCCTCTCTCTTCCTCCTCTCTCTTCCTCCTCTCTCTTCCTCCTCTCTCTTCCTCCTCTCTCTTCCTCCTCTCTCTTTTTCCTCTCTCTTTCTCCTCTCTCTTCCTCCTCTCTCTTCCTCCTCTCTCTTCCCCCTCTCCTTCCTTCTCTCTCTTCCTCCTCACATTTCCTCCTCTCTCCTTTTCCTCTCTTCCTCCTCTCTCTTCCTCCTCTCTCTTCCTCCTCTCTCTTCCTCCTCTCTCTTCATCTTCTCTTTCCTCCTCTCTTCCTCTTCCTCTCTCTTCCTCCTTTCTCTACCTCCTCTCTCTTCTCCTCTCTCTTGCTGCTCTCTCTTCCTCCTCTCCCTTCCTCCTCTCTCTTCCTCCTCACATTTCCTCCTCTCTCCTTTCCTCTCTTCCTCCTCTCTCTTCCTCCTCTCTCTTCCTCCTCTCTCTTCGTCTTCTCTTTTCCTCCTCTCTCCTCCTCCTCTCTCTTCCTCCTTTCTCTTCCTCCTCTCTCTTTCCCTCTCTCTTCCTCCTCTCTCTTCCTCCTCTCTTCCTCCTCTCTCTTCCTCCTCTCGCTTCCTCCTCTCAACCCCTCCTCTCTCTTCCCCCTCTCTCTTCCTCTTCCTCTTCCTCTTCCCTTCTCTTTTCCTCCTCTCTCTTCCTCCTCACTTTTCCTCTTCTCTCCTTTTCCTCTCTTCCTCCTCCCTCTTCCTCCTTTCTCTTCCACCTCTCTCCTCCTCCTCTCTCTTCCTCCTCTCTCTTCCTCCTCTCTACCCCTCCTCTCTCTTCCTCGTCTCTCTTCCTCCTCTCTCTTCCTCTTCTCTTTTCCTCCTCTCTCCCTCTTCCTCTCTCTTCCTCCTCTCTCTTCCTCCTCTCTCTTACTCCTCTCTCTTCCTCCTATCTAGCCCTCCTCTCTCTTCCTCCTCTCTCTTCTTCCTCTCTCTTCCTCCTATCTAACCCCTCCTCTCTCTTCCTCCTCTCTCTTCCTCCTCTCTCTTCCTCCTCTCTTCTCTTCCTCTCTCTTTCTCCTCCCTCTTCCTCCTTTCTCTTCCACCTCTCTCTTCCTCCTCTCTCTTCCTCCTCTCTCTTCCTCCTCTCTCTCCTCCTATCTCTTCCTCCTCTCTATCCCTCCTCTCTCTTCCTCCTCTCTCTTCCTCCCTCTCTCTTCCTCCTCTCTCTTCCTCCTCTCTTCTCTTCCATTCTCTTTCTCCTCTCTCTTCCTCCACTCTCTACTCCTCTGTCTTCCTTCTCTCTCCTCTTCCTCTGTCTTCCACCTCTCTCTTCTCCTCTCTCTTCCTCCTCTCTCTTCCTCCTCTCTCTTTCTCCTCTCTCTTCCTCCTCTCACTTCCTCCTCTCTCCTCTTCCTCTCCCTTCCACCTCTCTCTTTCTACTATCTCTTCCTCCTCACTTTTCCTCCTCTGTCCTTTTCCTCTTCCTCCTGTCTCTTCTTCCTCTCTCTTCCTCCTCTCTCTTCCTCCTCTGTCTTCCTCCTCTCTCCTCTTCCTCTGTTCTCCACCTCTCTCTTCCTCGTTTCTTTTCCTCCTCTCTCTTCCTCCTCTCTCTTCCTCCTCTCTCTTCCTCCTCTCTCTTCCTCCTCTCTCTTCCTCCTCTCTCTTCCTCCTCTCTCTTCCTCCTCTCTCTTCCTCCTCTCTCTTCCTCCTCTCTCTTTTTCCTCTCTCTTTCTCCTCTCTCTTCTCCTCCTCTCTCTCCTCCTCTCTCTTCCCCCTCTCTCTTCCTTCTCTCTCTTCCTCCTCACATTTCCTCCTCTCTCCTTTTCCTCTCTTCCTCCTCTCTCTTCCTCCTCTCTCTTCCTCCTCTCTCTTCCTCCTCTCTCTTCATCTTCTCTTTTCCTCCTCTCTCCTCTTCCTCTCTCTTCCTCCTTTCTCTACCTCCTCTCTCTTTCTCCTCTCTCTTGCTGCTCTCTCTTCCTCCTCTCCCTTCCTCCTCTCTCTTCCTCCTCACATTTCCTCCTCTCTCCTTTTCCTCTCTTCCTCCTCTCTCTTCCTCCTCTCTCTTCCTCCTCTCTCTTCGTCTTCTCTTTCCTCCTCTCTCCTCTTCCTCTCTCTTCCTCCTTTCTCTTCCTCCTCTCTCTTTCCCTCTCTCTTCCTCCTCTCTCTTCCTCCTCTCTTCCTCCTCTCTCTTCCTCCACTCGCTTCCTCCTCTCAACCCCTCCTCTCTCTTCCCCCTCTCTCTTCCTCTTCCTCTTCCTCTTCCCCTTCTCTTTTCCTCCTCTCTCTTCCTCCTCACTTTTCCTCTTCTCTCCTTTTCCTCTCTTCCTCCTCCCTCTTCCTCCTTTCTCTTCCACCTCTCTCCTCCTCCTCTCTCTTCCTCCTCTCTCTTCCTCCTCTCTACCCCTCCTCTCTCTTCCTCGTCTCTCTTCCTCCTCTCTCTTCCTCTTCTCTTTTCCTCCTCTCTCCTCTTCCTCTCTCTTCCTCCTCTCTCTTCCTCCTCTCTCTTACTCCTCTCTCTTCCTCCTATCTAGCCCTCCTCTCTCTTCCTCCTCTCTCTTCTTCCTCTCTCTTCCTCCTATCTACCCCTCCTCTCTCTTCCTCCTCTCTCTTCCTCCTCTCTCTTCCTCCTCTCTTCTCTTCCTCTCTCTTTCTCCTCCCTCTTCCTCCTTTCTCTTCCACCTCTCTCTTCCTCCTCTCTCTTCCTCCTCTCTCTTCCTCCTCTCTCTTCCTCCTATCTCTTCCTCCTCTCTATCCCTCCTCTCTCTTCCTCCTCTCTCTTCCTCCTCTCTCTTCCTCCTCTCTCTTCTCCTCTCTTCTCTTCCATTCTCTTTCTCCTCTCTCTTCCTCCACTCTCTACCTCCTCTGTCTTCCTTCTCTCTCCTCTTCCTCTGTCTTCCACCTCTCTCTTCCTCCTCTCTCTTCCTCCTCTCTCTTCCTCCTCTCTCTTCCTCATCTCTCTTCCTCCTCTCTCTTCCTCTTCTCTTTTCCTCCTCTCTCTTCTCCTCACTTTTCCTCCTCTCTCCTTTTCATCTCTTCCTCCTCTCTCTTCCTCCTCTCTCTTCCTCCTCTCTCTTCCTCCTCTCTCTTCCTCCTCTCTCTTCCTCCTCTCTCTTTTTCCTCTCTCTTCCTCCACTCTCTTCCTCCTCTGTCTTCCACCTCTCTCTTTCTCCTCTCTCTTCCTTCTCTCTCTTCCTCCTCTCTCTTCCCCCTCTCTTCCTTCTCTCTCTTCCTCCTCACATTCCTCCTCTCCTCCTTTTCCTCTCTTCCTCCGCTCTCTTCCTCCTCTCTCTTCCTCTTCTCTTTTCCTCCTCTCTCCTCTTCCTCTCTCTTCCTCCTTTCTCTACCTCCTCTCTCTTTCTCCTCTCTCTTGCTGCTCTCTCTTCCTCCTCTCCCTTCCTCCTCTCTCTTCCTCCTCACATTTCCTCCTCTCTCCTTTTCCTCTCTTCCTCCTCTCTCTTCCTCCTCTCTCTTCCTCCTCTCTCTTCGTCTTCTCTTTTCCTCCTCTCTCCTCTTCCACTCTCTTCCTCCTTTCTCTTCCTTCTCTCTCTTTCCCCTCTCTCTTCCTCCTCTCTCTTCCTCCTCTCTTCCTCCTCTCTCTTCCTCCTCTCGCTTCCTCCTCTCAACCCCTCCTCTCTCTTCCCCCTCTCTCTTCCTCTTCCTCTTCCCCTTCTCTTTTCCTCCTCTCTCTTCCTCCTCACTTTTCCTCTTCTCTCCTTTTCCTCTCTTCCTCCTCCCTCTTCCTCCTTTCTCTTCCACCTCTCTCCTCCTCCTCTCTCTTCCTCCTCTCTCTTCCTCCTCTCTACCCCTCCTCTCTCTTCGTCGTCTCTCTTCCTCCTCTCTCTTCCTCTTTTCTTTTCCTCCTCTCTCCTCTTCCTCTCTCTTCCTCCTCTCTCTTACTCCTCTCTCTTCCTCCTATCTAGCCCTCCTTTCTCTTCCTCCTCTCTCTTCTTCCTGTCTCTTCCTCCTATCTACCCCTCCTCTCTCTTCCTCCTCTCTCTTCCTCCTCTCTCTTCCTCCTCTCTTCTCTTCCTCTCTTTCTCCTCCCTCTTCCTCCTTTCTCTTCCACCTCTCTCTTCCTCCTCTCTCTTCCTCCTCTCTCTTCCTCCTCTCTCTTCCTCCTATCTCTTCTTCCTCTCTATCCCTCCTCTCTCTTCCTCCTTTCTCTTCCTCCTCTCTCTTCCTTTTCTCTTTTCCTCCTCTCTCCTCTTCCTCTCCCTTCCACCTCTCTCTTCCTACTATCTATTCCTCCTCACTTTTCCTCCTCTCTCCTTTTCCTCTCTTCCTCCTCTCTCTTCCTCCTCTCTTCATCCTCTCTCTTCCTCCTCTCTCTTCCTCCTCTCTCTTCCTCCTCTCTCTTCCTCCTCTTTTTCTTCTCTCTTCCTCCACTCTCTTGCTCCTCACTCTTCCTCCTCTCTCCTCTTCCTCTGTTTTCCAAGTCTCTTCCTCCTCTCTCTTCCTCCACTCTCTTCTCCTCTCTCTACCTCCTCTCTCTTCCGCCTCTCTTTTCCTCCTCTCTCTTCCTCCTCTCCCCTTTTCCTCTCTCTTCCTTCTCTCTCATTTTCCTTTCTCTTTCTCCTCTCTCTTACTCCTCTCTCTTCCTCCTCTCTCTTCCTCTTCTCTCTTCCTCCTCTCTCTTCCTCCTCTCTCTTTCTCCTCCCTCTTCCTCCTCTCTCTTCCTCCTCTCTCTTCCTCCTCTGTCTTCCTCCTCTCTCCTCTTCCTCTCTCTTTCTCCTCTCTCTTCCTCCTCTCTCTTCCTCCTCTCTTCTCTTTCTCTCTCTTTCTCATCCCTCTTCCTCCTTTCTCTTCCACCTCCTCTTCCTCCTCTCTCTTCCTCCTCTCTCTTCCTCCTCTCTCTTCCTTTTCTCTTTTCCTCCTCTCTCCTCTTCCTCTCCCTTCCACATCTCTCTTCCTCCTCTCTCTTCCTCCTCACTTTTCCTCCTCTCTCCTTTTCCTCTCTTCCTCCTCTCTCTTCCTCCACTCTCTTCCTCCTCTGTCTCCCACCTCTCTATTTCTCCTCTCTCTTCCTCCTCTCTGCCTCCTCTCTCTTCCCCCTCTCTCTTCCTCCTCTCTCTTCCTCCTCACATTTCCTCCTCTCTCCTTTTCCTCTCTTCCTCCCCTCTCTTCCTCCTCTCTCTTCCTCCTCTCTCTTCCTCCTCTCTCTTCGTCTTCTCTTTTCCTCCTCTCTCCTCTTCCTCTCTCTTCCTCCTTTCTCTTCCTCCTCTCTCTTCCCCTCTCTCTTCCTCCTCTCTCTTCCTCCTCTCTCTTCCTTCTCTCTCTTCCTCCTCTCGCTTCCTCCTCTCTACCCCTCCTCTCTCTTCCCCCTCTCTCTTCCTCCTCTCTCTTCCCCTTCTCTTTTCCTCCTCTCTCTTCCTCCTCTCCCTTTTTCCTCTCTCTTCCTCCACTCTCTTCCCCCTCTCCCTTTTTCCTCTCTCTTCCTCCACTCTCTTCCTCCTCTCTCTTCCTTCTCTCTCCTCTTCCTCTGTCTTCCACCTCTCTCTTCCTCCTCTCTCTCCCTCTTCTCTTTTCCTCCTCTCTCCTCTTCCTCTCTCTTCCTCCTCTCTCTTCCTCCTCTCTCTTCCTCCTCTCTCTTCCTCCTCTCTCTTCCTCCTCTCGCTTCCTCCTCTCTCTTCCTCCACTCTCTTCCTACTCTCTCTTCCCCTTCTCTTTTCCTCCTCTCTCTTCCTCCTCACTTTTCCTCCTCTCTCCTTTTCCTCTCTTCCTCCTCTCTCTTCCTCCTCTCTTCCTTCTCTCTCTTCCTCCTCTCGCTTCCTCCTCTCTACCCCTCCTCTCTCTTCCCCCTCTCTCTTCCTCCTCTCTCTTCCCCTTCTCTTTTCCTCCTCTCTCTTCCTCCTCTCCCTTTTTCCTCTCTCTTCCTCCACTCTCTTCCCCCTCTCCCCCTTTTTCCTCTCTCCTCTTCCTCTCTCTTCCTCCTCTCTCTTCCTCCTCTCTCTTCCTCCTCTCTCTTCCTCCTCTCTCTTCCTCCTCTCTCTTCCTCCTCTCTCTTCCTCCTCTCTTCTCTTCCATTCTTTTTCTCCTCCCTCTTCCTCCTTTCTCTTCCACCTCTCTCTTCTCCTCTCTCTTCCTCCTCTCGCTTCCTCCTCTCTACCCCTCCTCTCTCTTCCTCCTCTCTCTTCCCCTTCTCTTTTCCTCCTCTCTCTTCCTCCTCACTTTTCCTCCACTCTCCTTTTCCTCTCTTCCTCCTCTCTCTTCCTCCTCTCTCTTCCTCATCTCTCTTCCTCCTCTCTCTTCCTCCTCTCTTTTCCACCTCTTCCTCCTCTCCCGTTTTCCACTCTCTTCCTTCTCTCTCCTCTTCCTCTGTCTTCCACCTCTCTCTTCCTCCTCTCTCTTCCTCCTCTCTCTTCCTCTTCTCTTTTCCTCCACTCTCCACTTCCTCTCTCTTCCTCCTCTCTCTTTCTCCTCCCTCTTTCTCCTCTCTCTTCCTCCTCTCTTCCTCCTCTCTTCTCTTCCTCTCTATTTCTCCTCCCTCTTGCTCCTCTCTACCCCTCCTCTCTCTTCCTCCTCTCTCTTCCTCCTCTCTCTTCCTCTTCTCTTTTCCTCCTCTCTCCTCTTCCTCTCTCTTCCTCCTCTCTCTTCCTCCTCTCTTCCTCCTCTCTCTTCCTCCTCTCTCTTCCTCCTCTCTCTTCCTCCTCTCTCTTCCTCCTCTCTTCTCTTCCATTCTTTTTCTCCTCCCTCTTCCTCCTTTCTCTTCCACCTCTCTCTTCCTCCTCTCTCTTCCTCCTCTCTCTTCCTCCTCTCTACCCCTCCTCTCTCTTCCTCGTCTCTCTTCCTCATCTCTCTTCCTCCTCTCTCTTCCTCCTCTCTCTTCCTCCTATCTACCCCTCCTCTCTCTTCCTCCTCTCCCTTTTCCTCTCTCTTCCTCCACTCTCTTCCTCCTCTCTCTTCTTTCTCTCTCCTCTTCCTCAGTCTTCAGCTCTCTCTTCCTCATCTCTCTTCCTCCTCTCTCTTCCTCCTCTCTTTTCCTCCTCTCTCTTCCTCCTCTCCCCTTTTCCACTCTCTTCCTTCTCTCTCCTCTTCCTCTGTCTTCCACCTCTCTCTTCCTCCTCTCTCTTCCTCCTCTCTCTTCCTCTCTTCTCTTTCCTCCACTCTCCACTTCCTCTCTCTTCCTCCTCTCTCTTCTCCTCTCTCTTTCTCCTCTCTCTTCCTCCTCTCTCTTCCTCCTCTCTTCTCTTCCTCTCTCTTTCTCCTCCCTCTTCCTCCTCTCTACCCCTCCTCTCTCTTCCTCCTCTCTCTTCCTCCTCTCTCTTCCTCTTCTCGTTTCCTCCTCTCTCCTCTTCCTCTCTCTTCCTTCTCTCTCTTCCTCCTCTCTCTTTCTCCTCTCTCTTCCTCCTCTCTCTTACTCCTCTTCCTCTCTTCCTCTCTCTTTCTCCTCCTTCTTCCTCCTTTCTCTACCACCTCTCTCTTCCTCCTCTCTCTTCCTCCTCTCTCTTCATCCTCTCTTCTTCCTCTCCTCTTTTCCTATTCTCTCCTCTTCCTCTCTCATCCTCCTCTCTCTTCTCCTCTCGCTTCCTCCTCTCTCTTCCCTCCTCTCTCTTCCTCCTCTCTTCCTCCTCTCTCTTCCTCTTCTCTCTTCCTCCTCTCTCTTCCTCTTCTCTTTTCCTATTCTCTCTTCCTCTCTCATCCTCCTCTATCTTCCTCCTCTCGATTCCTCCTCTCTCTTCCTCCTCTCTCTTCCTCCTCTCCCTCCTCTCTCCTCCTCCTCTCTCTTCCTTCTCTCTCTTCCTCCTCTCTCTTCCTCCTCTCCCTCTTCTCTTTTCCTCCTCTCTGCTCTTCCTCTCTCTTCCTCCACTCTCTTCCTCATCTGTCTTCCTCCTCTCTCCTCTTCCTCTGTTTTACACCTCTCTCTTCTTCCTCTCTCTTCCTCCTTTCTCTTCCTCCTCTCTCTTCCTCCTCTTTTCCTCCTCTCTCTTCCTCCTCTCCCCTTTTCCACTCTCTTCCTTCTCTCTCCTCTTCCTCTGTCTTCCACCACTCTCTTCCTCCTCTCTCTTCCTCCTCTCTCTTCCTCCTCTCTCTTCCTCCTCCCTCTTCCTCTCTCTTTCCTCCTCTCTCCACTTCCTCTCTCTCCTCCTCTCTCTTCCTCCTCTCTCTTTCTCCTCTCTCTTCCTCTCTCTCTTCCTCCTCTCTTCTCTTCTCTCTTTCTCTCCTCTTCTCCTCTCTACCCCTCCTCTCTCTTCCTCCTCTCTCTTCCTCCTCTCTCTTCCTCTTCTCTTTTCCTCCTCTCTCATCTTCCTGTCTCTTCCTCCTCTCTCTTCTCCTCCTCTCTTCCTCCTCTCTCTTTGTCCTCTCTCTTCCTCCTCTCTCTTCCTCCTCTCTTCTCTTCCATTCTCTTTCTCCTCCCTCTTCCTCCTTTCTTTTCCACCTCTCTCTTCCTCCTCTCATTCCTCTTAATTCTTCCACCTCTCTACCCCTCCTCTCTCTTCCTCGTCTCTCTTCCTCTCTCTCTTCCTCTTCTCTTTTCCTGCTCTCTCCTCTTCCTCTCTCTTCCTCCTCTCTCTTCCTCCTCTCTCTTCCTCCTATCTGCCCTCCTCTCTCTTCCTCCTCTCTCTTCCTCCTCTCTCTTCCCCTTCTCTTTTCCTCCTCTCTCTTCCTCCTCTCTCTTCCTCCTCTCTCTTCCTCCTCTCTCTTCTCCTCTCTCTTCCTCCTCTCTCTTCCTCCTCTCTCCTCTTCCTCTCCCTTCCACCTCTCTCTTTCTACTATCTCTTCCTCCTCACTTTTCCTCCTCTCTCCTTTTCCTCTCTTCCTCCTGTCTCTTCTTCCTCTCTCTTCCTCCTCTCTCTTCCTCCTCTGTCTTCCTCCTCTCTCCTCTTCCTCTGTTTTCCACCTCTCTCTTCCTCGTTTCTCTTCTCGTTTCTCTTCCTCCTCTCTCTTCCTCCTCTCTCTTCCTCCTCTCTCTTCCTCCTCTCTCTTCCGCCTCTCTTTTCCTCCTCTCTCTTCCTCCTCTCCCCTTTTCCTCTCTCTTCCTTCTCTCTCTTTTTCCTTTCTCTTCCTCCTCTCTCTTCCTCCTCTGTCTTCCTCCTCTCTCTTTCTCCTCCCTCTTCCTCCTTTCTCTTCCACCTCCTCTTCCTCCACTCTCTTCCTCTTCTCTCTTCCTCCTCTATCTTCCTCCTCTCTACCCCTCCTCTCTCTTCCTCCTCTCTCTTCCTCCTCTCTCTTCCTTTTCTCTTTTCCTCCTCTCTCCTCTTCCTCTCCCTTCCACATCTCTCTTCCTCCTCTCTCTTCCTCCCTCTCTCTTTCTCCTCTCTATTTTTCCTCTCTGTTCCTCCACTCTCTTCCTCCTCTATCTTCCTTCTCTCTCCTCTTCCTTCTCTTGTCTTCCTCCTCTCTCTTCCTCCACTCTCTTCCTCCTCACTTTCCTCCTCTCACCTTTTCCTCTCTTCCTCCTCTCTCTTCCTCCTCTCTCTTCCTCCTCTCTCTTCCTCCTCTCTCTTCCTCCTGTCTCTTTTTCTCTCTCTTCCTCCACAATCTACCTCCTCTGTCTTCCTTCTCTCTCCTCTTCCTCTGTCTTCCACCTCTCTCTTCCTCCTCTCTCTTCCTCATCTCTCTTCCTCCTCTCTCTTCCTCCTCTCTTTTCCTCCTCTCTCTTCCTCCTCTCCCCTTTTCCTCTCTCTTCCTTCTCTCTCCTCTTCCTCTGTCTTCCACCTCTCTCTCCTCCTCTCTCTTCCTCTTCTCTTTTCCTCCTCGCTCTTCCTCCTTTCTCTTCCACCTCTCTCTTCCTCCTCTCTCTTCCTCCTCTCTCTTCCTCCTCTGTCTTCCCTCCTCTGTCCTCTTCCTCTCTCTTCCTCCTCTCTCTTCCTCCTCTCTCTTTCTCCTCTCTCTTCCTCCTCTCTCTTTCTCCTCTCTCTTCCACCTCTCTCTTCCTTCTCTCTTCACTTCCTCTCTCTTTCTCCTCCCTCTTCCTCCTTTCTCTTCCACCTCCTCTTCCTCCTCTCTCTTCCTCCTCTCTCTTCCTCCTCTCTCTTCCTCCTCTATCTTCCTCCTGTCTACCCCTCCTCTCTCTTCTCCTCCTCTCTCTTCCTCCTCTCTCTTCCTTTTCTCTTTCCTCCTCTCTCCTCTTCCTCTCCCTTCCACATCTCTCTTCCTCCTCTCTCTTCCTCCTCACTTTTCCTCCTCTCTCCTTTTCCTCTCTTCCTCCTCTCTCTTCCTCCTCTCTCTTCCTCCTCTCTCTTCCTTCTCTCTCTTGCTCCTCTCTCTTTTTCCTCTCTCTTCCTCCACTCTCTTCCTCCTCTGTCTTCCTTCTCTCTCCTCTTCCCCTGTCTTCCTCCTCTCTTTTCCTCCTCTCTCTTCCTCCTCACTTTTCCTCCTCTCTCCTTTTCCTCTCTTCCTCCTCTCTATTCCTCCTCTCTCTTCCTCCTCTCTCTTCCTCCTCTCTCTTCCTCCTCTCTCTTTTCCTCTCTCTTCCTTCACTCTCTACCTCCTTTGTCTTCCTTCTCTCTCCTCTTCCTCTGTCTTCCTCCACCTCTCTCTTCCTCCTCTCTCTTCCTCCTCTCTCTTCCTCATCTCTCTTCCTCCTCTCTCTTCCTCTTCTCTTTTCCTCCTCTCTCTTCCTCCTCACTTTTCCCTCCTCTCTCCTTTTCCTCTCTTTCTCCTCTCTCTTCCTCCTCTCTCTTTCTCCTCTCTCTTCCTCTTCTCTCTTCCTCCTCTCTCTTCCTCCTCTCTCTTTTTCCTCTCTCTTCCTCCCACTCTCTTCCTCCTCTGTCTTCCACCTCTCTCTTTCTCCTCTCTCTTCCTCCTCTCTCTTCCTCCTCTCTCTTCCCCCTCTCTCTTCCTTCTCTCTCTTCCTCCTCACATTTCCTCCTCTCTCCTTTTCCTCTCTTCCTCCTCTCTCTTCCTCCTCTCTCTTCCTCCTCTCTCTTCATCTTCTCTTTCCTCCTCTCTCCTCTTCCTCTCTCTTCCTCCTTTCTCTTCCTCCTCTCTCTTTCTCCTCTCTCTTGCTGCTCTCTCTTCCTCCTCTCCCTTCCTCCTCTCTTCCTCCTCACATTTCCTCCTCTCTCCTTTTCCTCTCTTCCTCCTCTCTCTTCCTCCTCTCTTCCTCCTCTCTCTTCGTCTTCTCTTTTCCTCCTCTCACCTCTTCCTCTCTCTTCCTCCTTTCTCTTCCACCTCTTCTTCCCCTCACTCTTCCTCCTCTCTCTTCCTCCTGTCTTCCTCCTCTCTCTTCCTCCTCTCGCTTCCTCCTCTCAACCCCTCCTCTCTCTTCCCCCTCTCTCTTCCTCTTCCTCTTCCCCTTCTCTTTTCCACCTCTCTCTTCCTCCTCACTTTCCTCTTCTCTCCTTTTCCTCTCTTCCTCCTCTCTCTTCCTCCACTCTCTTCCTCCTCTCTCTTCCTCCTCTCTCTTCTCCTCTCAATTTTTCCTCTCTCTTCCTCCACTCTCTTCCTCCTCTCTCTTTTCTCTCTCCTCTACCTCTTTCTTCCAGCTCTCTCTCCTCCTCTCTCTTCCTGCTCTCTCTTCTCCTCTCTCTTCCTCATCTCTCTTCCTCCTCTCTCTTCCTCCTCTCTTTCCTCCTCTCTCTTCCTCCTTTCCCCTTTCCACTCTCTTCCTTCTCTCTCCTCTACCTCTGTCTTCCAACTCTCTCTTCCTCCTCTCTCTTCCTCCTCTCTCTTCCCCTTCTCTTTTCTCCTCACTCCACTTCCTCTCTCTTCCTCCTCTCTCTTCATCCTTTCTCTTTCTCCTCTCTCTTCCTCCTCTCTTCTCTTCCTCTCTCTTTCTCCTCCCTCTTCCTCCTCTCTACCCCTCCTCTCTCTTCCTCCACTCTCTTCCTCCACTCTCTTCCTCTTCTCTTTCCTCCTCTCTCCTCTTCCTCTCTCTTTCTCCTCCCTTTACCTCCTTTCTCTTCCACCTCTCTCTTCCTCCTCTCTCTTCCTCCTCTCTCTTCCTCCTCTCTACCCCTCCTCTCTCTTCCTCGTCTCTCTTCCTCTTCTCCTTTCCTCCTCTCTCCTCTTCCTCTCTCTTCCTCCTCTCTCTTCCTCCTCTCTCTTACTCCTCTCTCTTCCTCCTATCTAGCCCTCCTCTCTCTTCCTCCTCTCTCTTCCTCCTCTCTCTTCCTCCTATCTATCCCTCCTCTCTCTTCCTCCTCTCTCTTCCTCCTCTCTCTTCCTCCTCTCTTCTCTTCCTCTCTCTTTCTCCTCCCTCTTCCTCCTTTCTCTTCCACCTCTCTCTTCCTCCTCTCTCTTCCTCCTCTCTCTTCCTCCTCTCTCTTCTTCCTATCTCTTCCTCCTCTCTATCCCTCCTCTCTCTTCCTCCTTTCTCTTCCTCCTCTCTCTTCCTCTTCTCTTTTCCTCCTCTCTCCTCTTCCTCTCCCTTCCACCTCTCTCTCATACTATCTATTCCTCCTCACTTTTCCTCCTCTCTCCTTTTCCTCTCTTCCTCCTCTCTCTTCCTCCTCTCTTCATCCTCTCTCTTCCTCCTCTCTATTCCTCCTCTCTCTTCCTCCTCTCTCTTCCTCCTCTCTCTTCCTCCTCTCTCTTCCTCCTCTCTATTTTTCCTCTCTCTTCCTCCACTCTCTTCCTCCTCTGTCTTCCACCTCTCTCTTTCTCCTCTCTCTTCCTCCTCTCTCTTCATCCTCTCTCTTCCTCCTCTCTCTTCATCCTCACATTTCCTCCTCTCTCTCCTTTTCCTCTCTTCCTCCTCTCTCTTCCTCCTCTCTACTCCTCCTCTCTCTTCCTCCTCTCTCTTCCTCATCTCTTTTCCTCCTCTCTCTTCCTCCTCTCCCCTTTTCCACTCTCTTCCTTCTCTCTCCTCTTCCTCTGTCTTCCACCTCTCTCTTCCTCCTCTCTCTTCCTCTTCACTTTTTCCTCCTCTCTCCTCTTCCTCACTCTTTCTCCTCTCTCTTCCTCCTCTCTCTTCCTCCTCTCTCTTTCTCGTCCCTCTTCCTCCGTTCTCTTCCACCTCTCTCTTCCTCCTCTCTCTTCCTCCTCTCTTTTCCTCCTCTCATCTTCCTCCTCTGTCCTCTTCCTCTCTCTTCCTCCTCTCTCTTCCTCCTCTCTCTTTCTCCTCTCTCTTCCTCCTCTCTCTTTCTCCTCTCTCTTCCACCTCTCTCTTTCTTCTCTCTTCTCTTCCTCTCTCTTTCTCCTCCCTCTTCCTCCTTTCTCTTCCACCTCCTCTTCCTCCTCTCTCTTCCTCCTCTCTCTTCCTCCTCTCTCTTCCTCCTCTATCTTCCTCCTGTCTACCCCTCTTCTCTCTTCCTCCTCTCTCTTCCTCCTCTCTCTTCCTTTTCTCTTTTCCTCCTCTCTCCTCTTCCTCTCCCTTCCACATCTCTCTTCCTCCTCTCTCTTCTCCTCACTTTTCCTCCTCTCTCCTTTTCCTCTCTTCCTCCTCTCTCTTCCTCCTCTCTCTTCCTCCTCTCTCTTCCTTCTCTCTCTTGCTCCTCTCTCTTTTTCCTCTCTCTTCCTCCACTCTCTTCCTCCTCTGTCTTCCTTCTCTCTCCTCTTCCCCTGTCTTCCTCTCTCTTTTCCTCCTCTCTCTTCCTCCTCACTTTTCCTCCTCTCTCCTTTTCCTCTCTTCCTCCTCTCTATTCCTCCTCTCTCTTCCTCCTCTCTCTTCCTCCTCTCTCTTCCTCCTCTCTCTTCCTCGTCTCTCTTCCTCCTCTCTCTTCCTCTTCTCTTTTCCTCCTCTCTCTTCCTCCTCACTTTTTCCTCCTCTCTCCTTTTCCTCTCTTTCTCCTCTCTCTTCCTCCTCTCTCTTCTCCTCTCTCTTCCTCCTCTCTCTTCCTCCTCCTCTCTTCCTCCTCTCTCTTTTCCTCTCTCTTCCTCCAATCTCTTCCTCCTCTGTCTTCCACCTCTCTCTTTCTCCTCTCTCTTCCTCCTCTCTCTTCCCCCTCTTCTTCCTTCTCCTCTTCTCCTCACATTCCTCCTCTCTCCTTTTCCTCTCTTCTCCTCTCTTTCTTCTTTTCTTCTCTTCCTCTTTTCACCCTCTCTCACTTCCTCCTCTCTCTTCCTCCTCTCTCTTCATCTTCTCTTTCCCTCCTCTCTCCTCTTCCTCTCTCTTCGTCCTTTCTCTTCCTCCTCTCTCTTTCTCCTCTCTCTTGCTGCTCTCTCTTCCTCCTCTCCCTTCCTCCTCTCTTCCTCCTCACATTTCCTCCTCTCTCTTTTCCTCTCTTCCTCCTCTCTCTTCCTCCTCTCTCTTCGTCTTCTCTTTTCCTCCTCTCTCCTCTTCCTCTCTCTTCCTCCTTTCTCTTCCTCCTCTCTCTTTCCCCTCTCTCTTCCTCCTCTCTCTTCCTCCTCTCTTCCTCCTCTATCTTCCTCCTCTCGCTTCCTCCTCTCAACCCCTCCTCTCTCTTCCCCTCTCTCTTCCTCTTCCTCTTCCCTTCTCTTTTCCTCCTCTCTCTTCCTCCTCACTTTCCTCTTCTCTCCTTTCCTCTCTTCCTCCTCTCTCTTCCTCCTCTCTCTTCCTCCTCTCTCTTCCTCCTCTCTCTTCCTCCTCTCTCTTCCTCCTCTCCATTTTTCCTCTCTCTTCCTCCACTCTCTTCCTCCTCTCTCTTTTCTCTCTCCTCTTCCTCTTTCTTCCAGCTCTCTCTTCCTCCTCTATCTTCCTGCTCTCTCTTCCTCCTCTCTCTTCCTCATCTCTCTTCCTCCTCTCTCTTCCTCCTCTCTTTTCCTCCTCTCTCTTCCTCCTTTCCCATTTTCCACTCTCTTCCTTCTCTCTCCTCTTCCTCTGTCTTCCAACTCTCTCTTCGTCCTCTCTCTTCCTCCTCTCTCTTCCCCTTCTCTTTTCCTCCTCTCTCCACTTCCTCTCTCTCCTCCTCTCTCTTCCTCCTCTCTCTTTCTCCTCTCTTTTCCTCCTCTCTTCTCTTCCTCTCTATTTCTCCTCCCTCTTCCTCCTCTCTACCCCTCCTCTCTCTTCCTCCACTCTCTTCCTCCTCTCTCTTCCTCTTCTCTTTTCCTCCTCTCTCCTCTTCCTCTCTCTTTCTCCTCCCTCTTCCTCCTTTCTCTTCCACCTCTCTCTTCTCCTCTCTCTTCCTCCTCTCTCTTCCTCCTCTCTACCCCTCCTCTCTCTTCCTCGTCTCTCTTCCTCCTCTCTTTCCTCTTCTCCTTTCCTCCTCTCTCCTCTTCCTCTCTCTTCCTCCTCTCTATTCCTCCTCTCTCTTACTCCTCTCTCTTCCTCCTATCTAGCCCTCCTCTCTCTTCTCCTCTCTCTTCCTCCTCTCTCTTCCTCCTATCTATCCCTCCTCTCTCTTCCTCCTCTCTCTTCCTCCTCTCTCTTCCTCCTCTCTTCTCTTCCTCTCTCTTTCTCCTCCCTCTTCCTCCTTTCTCTTCCACCTCTCTCTTCCTCCTCTCTCTTCCTCCTCTCTCTTCCTTCTCTCTTTTCTTCCTATCTCTTCCTCCTCTCTATCCCTCCTCTCTCTTCCTCCTTTCTCTTCCTCCTCTCTCTTCCTCTTCTCTTTTCCTCCTCTCTCCTCTTCCTCTCCCTTCCACCTCTCTCTTCCTACTATCTATTCCTCCTCACTTTTACTCCTCTCTCCTTTTCTTCTCTTCCTCCTCTCTCTTCCTCCTCTCTTCATCCTCTCTCTTCCTCCTCTCTCTTCCTCCTCTCTCTTCCTCCTCTCTCTTCCTCCTCTCTCTTTTTCCTCTCTCTTCCTCCACTCTCTTCCTCCTCTGTCTTCCACCTCTCTCTTTCTCCTCTCTCTTCCTCCTCTCTCTTCATCCTCTCTCTTCCTCCTCTCTCTTCATCCTCACATTTCCTCCTCTCTCCTTTTCCTCTCTTCCTCCTCTCTCTTCCTCCTCTCTCTTCCTCATCTCTCTTCCTCCTCTCTCTTCCTCATCTCTCTTCCTCCTCTCTCTTCCTCCTCTCCCCTTTTCCACTCTCTTCCTTCTCTCTCCTCTTCCTCTGTCTTCCACCTCTCTCTTCCTCCTCTCTCTTCCTCTTCTCTTTTCCTCCTCTCTCCTCTTCCTCTCTCTTTCTCCTCTCTCTTCCTCCTCTCTCTTCCTCCTCTCTCTTTCTCCTCCCTCTTCCTCCGTTCTCTTCCACCTCTCTCTTCCTCCTCTCTCTTCCTCCTCTCTCTTCCTCCTCTCTCTTCCTCCTCTCTCTTTCTCCTCTCTTCCACCTCTCTCTTCCTTCTCTCTTCTCTTCCTCTCTCTTTCTCCTCCCTCTTCCTCCTTTCTCTTCCACCTCCTCTTCCTCCTCTCTCTTCCTCCTCTCTCTTCCTCCTCTCTCTTCCTCCTCTCTCTTCCTCCTGTCTACCCCTCCTCTCTCTTCCTCCTCTCTCTTCCTCCTCTCTCTTCCTTTTCTCTTTTCCTCCTCTCTCCTCTTCCTCTCCCTTCCACATCTCTCTTCCTCCTCTCTCTTCCTCCTCACTTTTCCTCCTCTCTCCTTTTCCTCTCTTCCTCCTCTCTCTTCCTCCTCTCTCTTCCTCCTCTCTCTTCCTTCTCTCTCTTGCTCCTCTCTCTTTTTCCTCTCTCTTCCTCCACTCTCTTCCTCCTCTGTCTTCCTTCTCTCTCCTCTTCCCCTGTCTTCCTCCTCTCTTTTCCTCCTCTCTCTTCCTCCTCACTTTCCTCCTCTCTCCTTTTCCTCTCTTCCTCCTCTCTATTCCTCCTCTCTCTTCCTCCTCTCTCTTCCTCCTCTCTCTTCCTCCTCTCTCTTTCTCCTCTCTCTTCCTCCACTCTCTACCTCCTTTGTCTTCCTTCTCTCTCCTCTTCATCTGTCTTCCAACTCTCTCTTCCTCCTCTCTCTTCCTCCTCTCTCTTCCTCCTCTCTCTTCCTCATCTCTCTTCCTCCTCTCTCTTCCTCTTCTCTTTTCCTCCTCTCTCTTCCTCTCTCACTTTTCCTCCTCTCTCCTTTTCCTCTCTTTCTCCTCTCTCTTCCTCCTCTCTCTTTCTCCTCTCTCTTCCTCCTCTCTCTTCCTCCTCTCTCTTCCTCCTCTCTCTTTTCCTCTCTCTTCCTCCAATCTCTTCCTCCTCTGTCTTCCACCTCTCTCTTTCTCCTCTCTCTTCCTCCTCTCTCTTCCTCCTCTCTCTTCCCCCTCTCTCTTCCTTCTCTCTCTTCCTCCTCACATTTCCTCCTCTCTCCGTTTCCTCTCTTCCTCCTCTCTCTTCCTCCTCTCTCTTCCTCCTCTCTCTTCCTCCTCTCTCTTCATCTTCTCTTTTCCTCCTCTCTCCTCTTCCTCTCTCTTCCTCCTTTCTCTTCCTCCTTTCTCTTCCACCTCTCTCTTCCTCCTCTCTCTTCCTCCTCTCTCTTCCTCCTCTGTCTTCCTCCTCTGTCCTCTTCCTCTCTCTTGCTCCTCTCTCTTCCTCCTCTCTCTTTCTTCTCTCTCTTCCTCCTCTCTCTTTCTCCTCTCTCTTCCTCCTCTCTCTTCCTTCTCTCTTCTCTTCCTCTCTCTTTCTCCTCCCTCTTCCTCCTTTCTCTTCCACCTCCTCTTCCTCCTCTCTCTTCCTCCTCTCTCTTCCTCCTCTCTCTTCCTCCTCTATCTTCCTCCTGTCTACCCCTCCTCTCTCTTCCTCCTCTCTCTTCCTCCTCTCTCTTCCTTTTCTCTTTCCTCCTCTCTCCTCTTCCTCTCCCTTCCACATCTCTCTTCCTCCTCTCTCTTCCTCCTCACTTTTCCTCCTCTCTCCTTTTCCTCTCTTCCTCCTCTCTCTTCCTCCTCTCTCTTCCTCCTCTCTCTTCCTTCTCTCTCTAGCTCCTCTCTCTTTTTCCTCTCTCTTCCTCCACTCTCTTCCTCCTCTGCCTTCCTTCTCTCTCCTCTTCCCCTGTCTTCCTCCTCTCATTTCCTCCTCTCTCTTCCTCCTCACTTTTCCTCCTCTCTCCTTTTCCTCTCTTCCTCCTCTCTCTTCCTCCTCTCTCTTCCTCCTCTCTCTTCCTCCTCTCTCTTTTTCCTCTCTCTTTCTCCACTCTCTACCTCCTCTGTCTTCCTTCTCTCTCCTCTTCCTCTGTCTTCCACCTCTCTCTTCCTCCTCTCTCTTCCTCCTCTCTCTTCCTCCTATCTCTTCCTCATATCTCTTCCTCCTCTCTCTTCCTCTTCTCTTTTCCTCCTCTCTCTTCCTCCTCACTTTTCCTCCTCTCTCCTTTTCCTCTCTTTCTCCTCTCTCTTCCTCCTCTCTCTTTCTCCTCTCTCTTCCTCCTCTCTCTTCCTCCTCTCTCTTCCTCCTCTCTCTTTTTCCTCTCTCTTCCTCCACTCTCTTCCTCCTCTGTCTTCCACCTCTCTCTTTCTCCTTTCTCTTCCTCCTCTCTCTTCCTCCTCTCTCTTCCCCCTCTCTCTTCCTTCTCTCTCTTCCTCCTCACATTTCCTCCTCTCTCCTTTTCCTCTCTTCCTCCTCTCTCTTCATCCTCTCTCTTCCTCCTCTCTCTTCCTCCTCTCTCTTCATCTTCTCTTTTCCTCCTCTCTCCTCTTCCTCTCTCTTCCTCCTTTCTCTTCCTCCTCTCTCTTCCTCCTCTCTCTTGCTGCTCTCTCTTCTCCTCTCCCTTCCTCCTCTCTCTTCCTCCTCACATTTCCTCCTCTCTCCTTTTCCTCTCTTCCTCCTCTCTCTTCCTACTCTCTTCCTCCCTCTCTCTCGTCTTCTCTTTTCCTCCTCTCCTCTTCCTCTCTCTTCCTCCTTTCTCTTCCTCCACTCATCTTTCCCCTCTCTTCCTCCTCTCTCTTCCTCCTCTCTTCCTCCTCTCTCTTCCTCCACTCGCTTCCTCCTCTCAACCCCTCCTCTCTCTTCCCCCTCTCTCTTCCTCTCCTCTTCCCCTTCTCTTTTCCTCCTCTCTCTTCCTCCTCACTTTTCCTCTTCTCTCCTTTCCCTCTATTCCTCCTCTCTCTTCGTCTTCTCTTTTCCTCCTCTCTCCTCTTCCTCTCTCTTCCTCCTTTCTCTTCCTCCTCTCTCTTTCCCTCTCTCTTCCTCCTCTCTCTTTCACCTCTCTTCCTCCTCTCTCTTCCTCCTCTCGCTTCCTCATCTCAACCCCTCCTCTCTCTTCCCTCTCTCTCTTCCTCTTCCTCTTCCCCTTCTCATTTCCTCCTCTCTTCTCCTCCTCACTTTTCCTCTTCTCTCTTTTTCCTCTCTTCCTCCTCTCTCTTCCTCCTCTCTCTTCCTCCTCTCTCTTCCTCCTCTCTCTTCCTCCTCTCCATTTTCCTCTCTCTTCCTCCACTCTCTTCCTCCTCTCTCTTTTCTCTCTCTCCTCTTCCTCTTTCTTCCAGCTCTCTCTTCCTCCTCTCTCTTCCTGCTCTCTCTTCTCCTCTCTCTTCCTCCTCTCTCTTCCTCCTCTCTTTTCCTCCTCTCTCTTCCTCCTTTCCCCTTTTCCACTCTCTTCCTTCTCTCTCCTCTTCCTCTGTCTTCCACCTCTCTCTTCCTCCTCTCTCTTCCTCCTCTGTCTTCCCCTTCTCTTTTCCTCCTCTCTCCACTTCCTCTCTCTTGCTCCTCTCTCTTCCTCCTCTCTCATTCTCCTCTCTCTTCCTCCTCTCTTCTCTTCCTCTCTCTTTCTCCTCCCTCTTCCTACTCTCTACCCCTCCTCTCTCTTCCTCCACTCTCTTCCTCCTCTCTCATCCTCTTCTCTTTTCCTCCTCTCTCCTCTTCCTCTCTCTTTCTCCTCCCTCTTCCTCCTTTCTCTTCCACCTCTCTCTTCCTCCTCTCTCTTCCTCCTCTCTCTTCCTCCTCTCAACCCTCCTCTCTCTTCCTCTTCTCCTTTCCTCCTCTCTCCTCTTCCTCTCTCTTCCTCCTCTCTCTTCCTCCTCTCTCTTACTCCTCTCTCTTCCTCCTATCTAGCCCTCCTCTCTCTTACTCCTCTCTCTTCCTCCTCTCTCTTCCTCCTATCTATCCCTCCTCTCTCTTCCTCCTCTCTCTTCCTCCTCTCTCCTTTTCCTCTTCTCTTCCTCTCTCTTTCTCCTCCCTCTTCCTCCTTTCTCTTCCACCTCTCTCTTCCTCCTCTCTCCTCCTCCTCTCTCTTCCTCCTCTCTCTTCCTCCTATCTCTTCCTCCTCTCTATCCCTCCTCTCTCTTCCTCCTTTCTCTTCCTCCTCTCTCTTCCTCTTCTCTTTTCCTCCTCTCTCCTCTTCCTCTCCCTTCCACCTCTCTCTTCCTACTATCTATTCCTCCTCACTTTTCCTCCTCTCTCCTTTTCCTCTCTTCCTCCTCTCTCTTCCTCCTCTCTTCATCCTCTCTCTTCCTCCGCTCTATTCCTCCTCTCTCTTCCTCCTCTCTCTTCCTCCTCTCTCTTCCTCCTCTCTCTTCCTCCTCTCTCTTTTTCCTCTCTCTTCCTCCACTCTCTTCCTCCTCTGTCTTCCACCTCTCTCTTTCTCCTCTCTCTTCCTCTCTCTCTTCATCCTCTCTCTTCCTCCTCTCTCTTCATCCTCACATTTCCTCCTCTCTCCTTTTCCTCTCTTCCTCCTCTCTCTTCCTCCTCTCTCTTCCTCCTCTCTATTCCTCCTCTCTCTTCCTCATCTCTCTTTCTCCTCTCTCTTCCTCCTCTCCCCTTTTCCACTCTCTTCCTTCTCTCTCCTCTTCCTCTGTCTTCCACCTCTCTCTTCCTCCTCTCTCTTCCTCTTCTCTTTTCCTCCTCTCTCCTCTTCCTCTCTCTTTCTCCTCTCTCTTCCACCTCTCTCTTCCTCCTCTCTCTTCCTCCTCTCTCTCCTCCTCTGTCTTCCTCCTCTGTCCTCTTCCTCTCTCTTCCTCCTCTCTCTTCCTCCTCTCTCTTTCTCCTCTCTCTTCCTCCTCTCTCCTCCTCCTATCTCCACTTACTCTCTCTTCCTCCTCTCCCTTCCTCCTCTCTCTTCCTCCTCACATTTCCTCCTCTCTCCTTTTCCTCTCTTCCTCCTCTCTCTTCCTACTCTCTTCCTCCTCTCTCTTCGTCTTCTCTTTTCCTCCTCTCCTCTTCCTCTCTCTTCCTCCTTTCTCTTCCTCCTCTCTCTTTCCCCTCTCTCTTCCTCCTCTCTCTTCCTCCTCTCTTCCTCCTCTCTCTTCCTCCTCTCGCTTCCTCCTCTCAACCCCTCCTCTCTCTTCCCCCTCTCTCTTCCTCTTCCTCTTCCCCTTCTCTTTTCCTCCTCTCTCTTCCTCCTCACTTTTCCTCTTCTCTCCTTTCCCTCTATTCCTCCTCTCTCTTCGTCTTCTCTTTTCCTCCTCTCTCCTCTTCCTCTCTCTCCTCCTTTCTCTTCCTCCTCTCTCTTTCCCTCTCTCTTCCTCCTCTCTCTTTCTCCTCTCTTCCTCCTCTCTCTTCCTCCTCTCGCTTCCTCATCTCAACCCCTCCTCTCTCTTCCCCCTCTCTCTTCCTCTTCCTCTTCCCCTTCTCTTTTCCTCCTCTCTCTTCCTCCTCACTTTTCCTCTTCTCTCTTTTTCCTCTCTTCCTCCTCTCTCTTCCTCCTCCCTCTTCCTCCTCTCTCTTACTCCTCTCTCTTCCTCCTCTCCATTTTTCCTCTCTCTTCCTCCACTCTCTTCCTCCTCTCTATTTTTCTCTCTCCTCTTCCTCTTTCTTCCAGCTCTCTCTTCCTCCTCTCTCTTCCTGCTCTCTCTTCCTCCTCTCTCTTCCTCATCTCTCTTCCTCCTCTCTCTTCCTCCTCTCTTTTCCTCCTCTCTCTTCCTCCTTTCCCCTTTTCCACTCTCTTCTCTTCCTCTCTCCTCTTCCTCTGTCTTCCACCTCTCTCTTCCTCCTCTCTCTTCCTCCTCTCTCTTCCCCTTCTCTTTTCCTCCTCCTCTCCACTTCCTCTCTCTTCCTCCTCTCTCTTCCTCCTCTCTCATTCTCCTCTCTCTTCCTCCTCTCTTCTCTTCCTCTCTCTTTCTCCTCCCTCTTCCTACTCTCTACCCCTCCTCTCTCTTCCTCCACTCTCTTCCTCCTCTCTCATCCTCTTCTCTTTTCCTCCTCTCTCCTCTTCCTCTCTCTTTCTCCTCCCTCTTCCTCCTTTCTCTTCCACCTCTCTCTTCCTCCTCTCTCTTCCTCCTCTCTCTTCCTCCTCTCAACCCCTCCTCTCTCTTCCTCTTCTCCTTTA
>NW_027436652.1:0-58179 GCF_031877795.1 Strix aluco
TAGGAAGCGAGAGGAGGAAGAGAGAGGTAGAAAAGAGAGGAGGAAGAGAAAGGAGGAAGAGAGAGGAAGAGGATAGAGGAGGAAAAGAGAAGAGGAAGAGAGAGGAGGAAGAGAGAGGAGGAAGAGAGAGGAGAAATAGAGAGGAGGAAGAGAGAGGAGGAAAAGAGAGGTGGAAGAGAGAGGAGAAACAGAGAGGAGGAAGAGAGAGGGGGAAGAGAGATGTGGAAGGGAGAGGAAGAGGAGAGAGGAGGAAAAGAAAAAAAGGAAGAGAGAGGAGGAAGAGAGAGGAGGAAGAGAGAGGAGGTGTAGAGAGGAGGAAGAGAGAGGAGGAAGAGAAAGGAGAAAGAGAGAGGAAGAGGAGAGAGGAGGAAAAGAGAAGAGGAAGAGTGAGGAGGAAGAGAGAGGAGGAAGAGAGAGGAGGAAGAGAGAGGAGGAAGAGAGAGGAAGAGAAGAGAATAGGAAAAGAGAAGAGGAAGAGAGAGGAGGAAGAGAGAGGAGGAAGAGAGAGGAGGAAGAGAGAGGAGGAAGAGAGAGGAAGAGGAGAGAATAGGAAAAAGAAGAGGAAGAGATAGTAGGAAGAGAGAGGAGGAAGAGAGAGGAGGAAGAGAAAGGAGGAAGAGAGAGGAAGAGGAGAGAGGAGAAAAAGAGAAGAGGAAGAGAGAGGAGGAAGAGAGAGGAGGAAGAGAGAGGAGGGGTAGAGAGGAGGAAGCGAGAGTAGGAAGAGAGTGGATGAAGAGAGAGGAGGAAGAGAGAGGAGGAAGAGAGAGAAAAGGGGAGAGGAGGAAAAGAGAAGAGGAAGAGAGAGGAGGAAGAGAGAGGAGGAAGAGAGAGGCGGGGTAGAGAGGAGGAAGAGAGAGGAGGAAGAGAGAGGAGTAAGAGAGAGGTGGAAGAGAAAGGAGGAAGGGGGAGGAGAAAGAGAAAGGAAGAGAAGAGAGGAGGAAGAGAGAGGAGGAAGAGAGAGGAGAAAGAGAGAGGAGGAATAGAGAGGAGGAATAGAGAGGAGGAAGAGAGAGGAGGAAGAGAGAGGAGGAAGAGAGAGGAGGAAGAGAGAGGAGGAAGAGAGAGGAGGAAGAGAGAGGTGGAAGACAGAGGAAGAGGAGAGACAAAGAAGATAGAGGAGGAAGAGAGTGGAGGAAGAGAGAGGAGGAAGAGAGAGGAGGAAGAGAGAGGAGGAAGAGAGAGGTGGAAGACAGAGGAAGAGGAGAGAGAAAGAAGACAGAGGAGGAAGAGGTTGGAGGAAGAGAGAGGAGGAAGAGAGAGGAGGAAGAGAGAGGAGGAAGAGAGGAAAAGGCGAGAGGAGGAAAAGTGAGGAGGAAGAGAGTGGAGGAAAAGAGAAGGGGAAGAGAGAGGAGGAAGAGAGAGGGGGAAGAGAGAGGAGGGGTAGAGAGGAGGAAGCGAGAGGAGGAAGAGAGAGGAGGAAGAGAGAGGAAGAGGAGAGAGGAGGAAAGAGAAGAGGAAGAGAGAGGAGGAAGAGAGAGGAGGAAGAGAGAGGAAGAGGAGAGAATAGGAAAAGAGAAGAGGTAGAGAGAGGAGGAAGAGAAAGGAGGAAGAGAGAGGAGGAAGAGAGAGGAGGAAGAGAGAGGAGGAAGAGAGAGGAGGAAGAGAGAGTTGGAAGAGAGAGGAGAAAGAGAGAGGTGGAAGAGAGAGGAGGAAGAGAGAGGAGGAAGAGAGAGGTGGAAGAGAGAGCAGGAAAAGAGAAGAGGAAGAGAGAGGAGGAAGAGAGAGGAGGAAGAGAGAGGAGGGGTAGAGAGGAGGAAGCGAGAGTAGGAAGAGAGAGGAGGAAGATAGAGGAGGAAGAGAGAGGAGGAAGAGAGAGAAGAGGGGAGAGGAGGAAAAGAGAAGAGGAAGAGAGAGGAGGAAGAGAGAGGTGGAAGAGAAAGGAGGAGGAGGGAGGAGAAAGAAAGGAAGAGAAGAGAGGAGGAAGAGAGAGGAGGAAGAGAGAGGAGAAAGAGAGAAGAGGAAGAGAGAGGAGGAAGAGAGAGGAGGAAGAGAGAGGAAGAGGAGAGAATAGGAAAAAAGAAGAGGAAGAGAGAGTAGGAAGAGAGAGGAGGAAGAGAGAGGAGGAAGAGAGGAGGAGGAGAGAGGAGGAAGAGAGAGGAGAAAGAGAGAGGAGGAAGAGAAAGGAGGAAGAGAGAGGAAGAGGAGAGAGGAGGAAAAGAGAAGAGGAAGAGAGAGGAGGAAGAGAGAGGAGGAAGAGAGAGGAGGAAGAGAGAGGAGGAAGAGAGAGGAGGAAGAGAGAGTTGGAAGAGAGAGGAGAAAGAGAGAGGTGGAAGAGAGAGGAGGAAGAGAGAGGAGGAAGAGAGAGGAGGAAGAGAGAGGAGGAAGAGAGAGGTGGAAGAGAAAGGAGGAGGAGGGAGGAGAAAGAGAGAGGAAGAGAAGAGAGGAGGAAGAGAGAGGAGGAAGAGAGAGGAGAAAGAGAGAGGAGGAAGAGAGAGGAGGAAAAGAGAGGAGGAAGAGAGAGGAGGAAGAGAGATGAGGAAGAGAGAGGAGGAAGAGAGAGGAGGAAGAGAGAGGTGGAAGACAGAGGAAGAGGAGAGAGAAAGAAGACAGAGGAGGAAGAGAGTGGAGGAAGAGAGAGGAGGAAGAGAGAGGAGGAAGAGAGAGAAGGAAGAGAGGAAAAGGCGAGAGGAGGAAAAGTGAGGACGAAGAGAGAGGAGGAAAAGAGAAGGGGAAGAGAGAGGAGGAAGACAGAGGGGGAAGAGAGAGGAGGGGTAGAGAGGAGGAAGCGAGAGGAGGAAGAGAGAGGAGGAAGAGAGAGGAAGAGGAGAGAGGAGGAAAAGAGAAGAGGAAGAGAGAGGAGGAAGAGAGAGGAGGAAGAGAGAGGAGGGATAGAGAGGAGGAAGCGAGAGGTGGAAGAGAGAGGAGGAAGAGAGAGGAGGAAGAGAGAGGAGGAAGAGAGAGGTGGAAGAGAAAGGAGGAAGAGGGAGGAGAAAGAGAGAGGAAGAGAAGAGAGGAGGAAGAGAGAAGAGGAAGAGAGAGGAGAAAGAGAGAGGAGGAAGAGAGAGGAGGAAGAGAGAGGAAGAGGAGAGAGGAGGAAAAGAGAAGAGGAAGAGAGAGGAGGAAGAGAGGTGGAAGACAGAGGAAGAGGAGAGAGAAGGAAGACAGAGGAGGAAGAGAGTGGAGGAAGAGAGAGGAAAAAGAGAGAGGAGGAAGAGAGAGGAGGAAGAGAGAGGAGGAAGAGAGAGGAGGAAGAGAGAGGAGGAAGAGAGGAAAAGGAGAGAGTATGAAAATTGAAGAGGAAGAGAGAGGGGGAAGAGAGATGTGGAAGGGAGAGGAAGAGGAGAGAGGAGGAAAAGAGAAAAGGAAGAGAGAGGAGGAAGAGATAGGAGGAGAGAGAGGAGGGGTAGAGAGGAGGAAGAGAGAGGAGGAAGAGAAAGGAGGAAGAGAGAGGAAGAGGAGAGAGGAGGGGTAGAGAGGAGGAAGCGAGAGTAGGAAGAGAGAGGAGGAAGAGAGAGGAGGAAGAGAGAGGAGGAAGAGAGAGAAGAGGGGAGAGGAGGAAAAGAGAAGAGGAAGAGAGAGGAGGAAGAGCGAGGAGGAAGAGAGAGGCGGGGTAGAGAGGAGGAAGAGAGAGGAGGAAGAGAGAGGAGGAAGAGAGAGGAGGAAGAGAGAGGAGGAAGAGAGAGGAGGAAGAGAGAGGAGGAAGAGAGAGGAGGGGTAGAGAGGAGGAAGCGAGAGTAGGAAGAGAGAGGAGGAAGAGAGAGGAGGAAGAGAGAGGAGGAAGAGAGAGAAGAGGGGAGAGGAGGAAAAGAGAAGAGGAAGAGAGAGGAGGAAGAGAGAGGAGGAAGAGATAGGCGGGGTAGAGAGGAGGAAGAGAGAGGAGGAAGAGAGAGGAGGAAGAGAGAGGTGGAAGAGAAAGGAGGAGGAGGGAGGAGAAAGAGAGAGGGAGAGAAGAGAGGAGGAAGAGAGAGGAGGAAGAGAGAGGAGAAAGAGAGAGGAGGAAGAGAGAGGAGGAAGAGAGAGGAGGAAGAGAGGAGGAGGAGAGAGGAGGAAGAGAGAGGAGAAAGAGAGAGGAGGAAGAGAAAGGAGGAAGAGAGAGGAAGAGGAGAGAGGAGGAAAAGAGAAGAGGAAGAGAGAGGAGGAAGAGAGAGGAGTAAGAGAAAGGAGGAAGAGAGAGGAGGAAGAGAGAGGAGGAAGAGAGAGGAGGAAGAGAGAGTTGGAAGAGAGAGGAGAAAGAGAGAGGTGGAAGAGAGAGGAGGAAGAGAGAGGAGGAAGAGAGAGGAGGAAGAGAGAGGAGGAAAAGAGAAGAGGAAGAGAGGAGGAAGAGAGAGGAGGAAGAGAGAGGAGGGGTAGAGAGGAGGAAGCGAGAGTAGGAAGAGAGAGGAGGAAGAGAGAGGAGGAAGAAAGAGGCAGGGTAGAGGGGAGGAAGAGAGCGGAGGAAGAGAGAGGAGGAAGAGAGAGGTGGAAGAGAAAGGAGGAGGAGGGAGGAGAAAGAGAGAGGAAGAGAAGAGAGGAGGAAGAGAGAGGAGGAAGAGAGAGGAGAAAGAGAGAGGAGGAAGAGAGAGGAGGAAGAGAGAGGAGGAAGAGAGAGGTGGAAGACAGAGGAAGAGGGGAGAGAAGGAAATAGAGGTAAAGGGGAGAGGAGGAAGAGAGAGGAGGAAAAGAGAGGAGGAAGAGAGAGGAGGAAGAGAGATGAGGAAGAGAGAGGAGGAAGAGAGAGGAGGAAGAGAGAGGAGGAAGAGAGTGGTGGAAGACAGAGAAAGAGGAGAGAGAAAGAAGACAGAGGAGGAAGAGAGTTGAGGAAGAGAGAGGAGGAAGAGAGAGGAGGAAGAGAGAGGAGGAAGAGAGGAAAAGGCGAGAGGAGGAAAAGTGAGGAGGAAGAGAGAGGAGGAAAAGAGAAGGGGAAGAGAGAGGAGGAAGAGAGAGGGGGAAGAAAGAGGAGGGGTAGAGAGGAGGAAGCGAGAGGAGGAAGAGAGAGGAGGAAGAGAGAGGAAGAGGAGAGAGGAGGAAAAGATAAGAGGAAGAGAGAGGAGGAAGAGAGAGGAGGAAGAGAGAGGTGGAAGAGAAAGGAGGAAGAGGGAGGAGAAAGAGAGAGGAAGAGAAGAGAGGAGGAAGAGAGAAGAGGAAGAGAGAGGAGGAAGAGAGAGGAGGAAGAGAGAGGAGGAAGAGAGAGGAAGAGGAGAGAGGAGGAAAAGAGAAGAGGAAGAGAGAGGAGGAAGAGAGGTGGAAGACAGAGGAAGAGGAGAGAGAAGGAAGACAGAGGAGGAAGAGAGTGGAGGAAGAGAGAGGAAAAAGAGAGAGGAGAAAGAGAGAGGAGGAAGAGAGAGGAGGAAGAGAGGAAAAGGAGAGAGTAGGAAAAGTGAAGAGGAAGAGAGAGGGGGAAGAGAGATGTGGAAGGGAGAGGAAGAGGAGAGAGGAGGAAAAGAGAAAAGGAAGAGAGAGGAGGAAGAGATAGGAGGAAGAGAGAGGAGGGTTAGAGAGGAGGAAGAGAGAGGAGGAAGAGAAAGGAGGAAGAGAGAGGAAGAGGAGAGAGGAGGAAAAGAGAAGAGGAAGAGAGGAGGAAGAGAGAGGAGGAAGAGAGAGGAGGAAGAGACAGGAAGATGAGAGAATAGGAAAAAAAAGAGGAAGAGAGAGTAGGAAGAGAGAGGAGGAAGAGAGAGGAGGAAGAGAAAGGAGGAAGAGAGAGGAAGAGGAGAGAGGAGGAAAAGAGAAGAGGAAGAGAGAGGAGGAAGAGAGAGGAGGAAGAGAGAGTTGGAAGAGAGAGGAGAAAGAGAGAGGTGGAAGAGAGAGGAGGGAGAGAGAGGAGGAAGAGAGAGGAGGAAGACAGAGGAGGAAAAGAGAAGAGGAAGAGAGAGGAGGAAGAGAGAGGAGGAAGAGAGAGGAGGGGTAGAGAGGAGGAAGCGAGAGTAGGAAGAGAGAGGAGGAAGAGAGAGGAGGAAGAGAGAGGAGGAAAAGAGAAGAGGAAGAGAGAGGAGGAAGAGAGAGGAGGAAGAGAGAGAAGAGGGGAGAGGAGGAAAAGAGAAGAGGAAGAGAGAGGAGGAAGAGAGAGGAGGAAGAGAGAGGCGGGGTAGAGAGGAGGAAGAGAGAGGAGGAAGAGAGAGGAGTAAGAGAGAGGTGGAAGAGAAAGGAGGAAGAGGGAGGAGAAAGAGAGAGGAAGAGAAGAGAGGAGGAAGAGAGAGGAGGAAGAGAGAGGAGAAAGAGAGAGGAGGAAGAGAGAGGAGGAAGAGAGAGGACGAAGAGAGAGGAGGAAGAGAGAGGTGGAAGACAGAGGAAGAGGAGAGAGAAGGTAGATAGAGGAAAAGGGGAGAGGAGGAAGAGAGAGGAGGAATAAAGAGGAGGAAGAGAGAGGAGGAAGAGAGAGGAGGAAGAGAGAGGAGGAAGAGAGAGGAGGAAGAGAGAGATGGAAGACAGAGGAAGAGGAGAAAGAAAGAAGACAGAGGAGGAAGAGAGTGGAGGAAGAGAGAGGAGGAAGAGAGAAGAGGAAGAGAGAGGAGGAAGAGAGAGGTGGAAGACAGAGGAAGAGGAGAGAGAAAGAAGACAGAGGAGTAAGAGAGTGGAGGAAGAGAGAGGAGGAAGAGAGAGGAAGAAGAGAGAGGAGGAAGAGAGGAAAAGGCGAGAGGAGGAAAAGTGAGGAGGAAGAGAGAGGAGGAAAAGAGAAGGGGAAGAGAGAGGAGGAAGAGAGAGGGGGAAGAGAGAGGAGGGGTAGAGAGGAGGAAGCGAGAGGAGGAAGAGAGAGGAGGAAGAGAGAGGAAGAGGAGAGAGGAGGAAAAGAGAAGAGGAAGAGAGAGGAGGAAGAGAGACTAGGAAGAGAGAGGAAGAGGAGAGAATAGGAAAAGAGAAGAGGAAGAGAGAGGAGGAAGAGAGAGGAGGAAGAGAGAGGAGGAAGAGAGAGGAAGAGGAGAGAATAGGAAAAAAGAAGAGGAAGAGAGAGTAGGAACAGAGAGGAGGAAGAGAGAGGAGGAAGAGAGGAGGAGGAGAGAGGAGGAAGAGAGAGGAGAAAGAGAGAGGAGGAAGAGAAAGGAGGAAGAGAGAGGAAGAGGAGAGAGGAGGAAAAGAGAAGAGGAAGAGAGAGGAGGAAGAGAGAGGAGGAAGAGAGAGGAGGAAGAGAGAGGAGGAAGAGAGAGGAAGAGGAGAGAGGAGGAAAAGAGAAGAGGAAGAGAGAGGAGGAAGAGAGAGGAGGAAGAGAGAGTTGGAAGAGAGAGGAGAAAGAGAGAGGAGGAAGAGAGAGGAGGAAGAGAGAGGAGGAAGAGAGAGGAGGAAGAGAGAGGAGGAAAAGAGAAGAGGAAGAGAGAGGAGGAAGAGAGAGGAGGAAGAGAGAGGAGGGGTAGAGAGGAGGAAGCGAGAGTAGGAAGAGAGAGGAGGAAGAGAGAGGAGGAAGAGAGAGGAGGAAGAGAGAGAAGATGGGAGAGGAGGAAAAGAGAAGAGGAAGAGAGAGGAGGAAGAGAGAGGAGGAAGAGAGAGGCGGGGTAGAGAGGAGGAAGAGAGAGGAGGAAGAGAGAGGAGGAAGAGAGAGGTGGAAGAGAAAGGAGGAGGAGGGATGAGAAAGAGAGAGGAAGATAAGAGAGGAGGAAAAGAGAGGAGGAAGAGAGAGGAGAAAGAGAGAGGAGGAAGAGAGAGGAGGAAGAGAGAGGAGGAAGAGAGAGGTGGAAGACAGAGGAAGAGGAGAGAGAAGGAAGATAGAGGAAAAGGGGAGAGGAGGAAGAGAGAGGAGGAAGAGAGAGGAGGAAGAGAGAGGAGGAAGAGAGAGGAGGAATAGAGAGGAGGAAGAGAGAGGAGGAAGAGAGAGGAGGAAGAGAGAGGTGGAAGACAGAGAAAGAGGAGAGAGAAAGAAGACAGAGGAGGAAGAGAGTGGAGGAAGAGAGAGGAGGAAGAGAGAGGAGGAAGAGAGAGGAGGAAGAGAGAGGTGGAAGACAGAGGAAGAGGAGAGAGAAAGAAGACAGAGGAGGAAGAGAGTGGAGGAAGAGAGAGGAGGAAGAGAGAGGAGGAAGAGAGAGGAGGAAGAGAGAAAAAGGCGAGAGGAGGAAAAGTGAGGAGGAAGAGAGAGGAGGAAAAGAGAAGAGGAAGAGAGAGGAGGAAGAGAGAGGTGGAAGACAGAGGAAGAGGAGAGAGAAGGAAGAGAGAGGAGGAAGAGAGAGGAGGAAGAGAGAGGAGGAAGAGAGGAAAAGGAGAGAGTAGGAAAAGTGAAGAGGAAGAGAGAGGGGGAAGAGAGTTGTGGAAGGGAGAGGAAGAGGAGAGAGGTGGAAAAGAGAAAAAGAATAGAGAGGAGGAAGAGAGAGGAGGAAGAGAGAGGAGGGGTAGAGAGGAGGAAGAGAGAGGAGGAAGAGAAAGGAGGAAGAGAGAGGAAGAGGAGAGAGGAGGAAAAGAGAAGAGGAAGAGTGAGGAGGAAGAGAGAGGAAGAAGAGAGAGGAGGAAGAGAGAGGAGGAAGAGAGAGGAAGAGGAGAGAATAGGAAAAGAGAAGATGAAGAGAGAGGAGGAAGAGAGAGGAGGAAGAGAGAGGAGGAAGAGAGAGGAGGAAGAGAGAGGAAGAGGAGAGAATAGGAAAAAAGAAGAGGAAGAGAGAGTAGGAAGAGAGAGGAGGAAGAGAGAGAAGGAAGAGAGGAGGAGGAGAGAGAAAGAGGAGAGAGGATGAAAAGAGAAGAGGAAGAGAGAAGAGGAAGAGAGAAGAGGAAGAGAGAGGAGGAAGAGAGAGGAGGAAGAGAGAGGAGGAAGAGAGAGGAGGAAGAGAGAGTTGGAAGAGGAGGAGAAAGAGAGAGGTGGAAGAGAGAGGAGGAAGAGAGAGGAGGAAGAGAGAAGAGGAAGAGAGAGGAGGAAAAGAGAAGAGGAAGAGAGAGGAGGAAGAGAGAGGAGGAAGAGAGAGGAGGGGTAGAGAGGAGGAAGCGAGAGTAGGAAGAGAGAGGAGGGAGAGAGAGGAGGAAGAGAGAGGAGAAATAGAGAGGAGGAATAGAGAGGAGGAAGAGAGAGGTGGAAGAGACAGGAGAAACAGAGAGGAGGAAGAGAGAGGGGGAAGACAGAGAAAGAAGAGAGAGGAGGGTTAGAGAGGAGGAAGCGAGAGGAGGAAGCGAGAGGAGGAAGAGAGAGGAGGAAAAGTGAGCAGGAAGAGAGAGGAGGAAAAGAGAGGAGGAAGACAGGGGAAGAGGAGAGAGAAGGAAGACAGAGGAGAAAGAGAGTGGAGGAAGTGAGAGGAAAAAGAGAGAGGAGCAAGAGAGAGAAGGAAGAGAGAGGAGTAAGAGAGAGGAGGAAGAGGAGGTGGAAGAGAAAGGAGGAAGAGGGAGGAGAAAGAGAGAGGAAGAGATGAGAGGAGGAAGAGAGAGGAGGAAGAGAGAGGAGAAAGAGAGAGGAGGAAGAGAGAGGAGAAAGAGAGAGGAGGAAGAGAGAGGAGGAAGAGAGAGGAAGAGGACAGAGGAGGAAGACAGAGGAGGAAGAGAGAGCAGGAAGAGAGAGGAGGAAGATAGAGGTGGAAGAGAAAGGAGGAAGAGGGAGGAGAAAGAGAGAGGAGGAAGAGAGAGGAGGAAGAGAGTGGAAAAAGGGAGAGGAGGAAGAGAGAGGAGGAAGAGAGATGAGGAAGAGAAAGTAGGAAGAGAGAGGAAGAGGAGAGAGGAGGAAAAGAGAAGAGGAAGAGAGAGGAGGAAGAGAGAGGAGGAAGAGAGAGGAGGAAGAGAGAGGAGGAAGAGAGAGGCGGGGTAGAGAGGAGGAAGAGAGAGGAGGAAGAGAGAGGAGGAAGAGAGAGGTGGAAGAGAAAGGAGGAGGAGGGAGGAGAAAGAGAGAGGAAGAGAAGAGAGGAGAAAGAGAGAGGAGGAAGAGAGAGGAGAAAGAGAGAGGAGGAAGAGAGAGGAGGAAGAGAGAGGAGGAAGAGAGAGGAGGAAGACAGAGGAAGAGGAGAGAGAAGGAAGATACAGGAAAAGGGGAGAGGAGGAAGAGAGAGGCGGAATAGAGAGGAGGAAGAGAGAGGAGGAAGAGAGAGGAGAAAGAGAGAGGAGGAAGAGAGAGGAGGAAGAGAGAGGAAGAGGACAGAGGAGGAAGACAGAGGAGGAAGAGAGAGCAGGAAGAGAGAGGAGGAAGAGAGAGGTGGAAGAGAAAGGAGGAAGAGGGAGGAGAAAGAGAGAGGAGGAAGAGAGAGGAGGAAGAGAGTGGAAAAGGGGAGAGGAGGAAGAGAGAGGAGGAAGAGAGATGAGGAAGAGAAAGTAGGAAGAGAGAGGAAGAGGAGAGAGGAGGAAAAGAGAAGAGGAAGAGAGAGGAGGAAGAGAGAGGAGGAAGAGAGAGGAGGAAGAGAGAGGTGGGGTAGAGAGGAGGAAGAGAGAGGAGGAAGAGAGAGGAGGAAGAGAGAGGTGGAAGAGAAAGGAGGAGGAGGGAAGAGAAAGGAGGAGGAGGGAGGAGAAAGAGAGAGGAAGAGAAGAGAGGAGGAAGAGAGAGGAGGAAGAGAGAGGAGGAAGAGAGAGGAGGAAGAGAGAGGTGGAAGACAGAGGAAGAGGAGAGAGAAGGAAGATACAGGAAAAGGGGAGAGGAGGAAGAGAGAGGCGGAATAGAGAGGAGGAAGAGAGAGGAGGAAGAGAGAGGAGGAAGAGAGAGGAGGAAGAGAGAGGAGGAAGAGAGAGAAGGAAGAGAGAGGTGGAAGACAGAGAAAGAGGAGAGAGAAAGAAGACAGAGGAGGAAGAGAGTGGAGGAAGAGAGAGGAGGAAGAGAGAGGAGGAAGAGAGAGGAGGAAGAGAGAGGAGGAAGAGAGAGGAAGAGGACAGAGGAGGAAGACAGAGGAGGAAGAGAGAGCAGGAAGAGAGAGGAGGAAGATAGAGGTGGAAGAGAAAGGAGGAAGAGGGAGGAGAAAGAGAGAGGAGGAAGAGAGAGGAGGAAGAGAGTGGAAAAAGGGAGAGGAGGAAGAGAGAGGAGGAAGAGAGATGAGGAAGAGAAAGTAGGAAGAGAGAGGAAGAGGAGAGAGGAGGAAAAGAGAAGAGGAAGAGAGAGGAGGAAGAGAGAGGAGGAAGAGAGAGGAGGAAGAGAGAGGAGGAAGAGAGAGGCGGGGTAGAGAGGAGGAAGAGAGAGGAGGAAGAGAGAGGAGGAAGAGAGAGGTGGAAGAGAAAGGAGGAGGAGGGAGGAGAAAGAGAGAGGAAGAGAAGAGAGGAGAAAGAGAGAGGAGGAAGAGAGAGGAGAAAGAGAGAGGAGGAAGAGAGAGGAGGAAGAGAGAGGAGGAGAGAGAGAGAGAGAGAGGAAGATACAGGAAAAGGGGAGAGGAGGAAGAGAGAGGCGGAATAGAGAGGAGGAAGAGAGAGGAGGAAGAGAGAGGAGAAAGAGAGAGGAGGAAGAGAGAGGAGGAAGAGAGAGGAAGAGGACAGAGGAGGAAGACAGAGGAGGAAGAGAGAGCAGGAAGAGAGAGGAGGAAGAGAGAGGTGGAAGAGAAAGGAGGAAGAGGGAGGAGAAAGAGAGAGGAGGAAGAGAGAGGAGGAATAGAGTGGAAAAGGGGAGAGGAGGAAGAGAGAGGAGGAAGAGAGATGAGGAAGAGAAAGTAGGAAGAGAGAGGAAGAGGAGAGAGGAGGAAAAGAGAAGAGGAAGAGAGAGGAGGAAGAGAGAGGAGGAAGAGAGAGGAGGAAGAGAGAGGTGGGGTAGAGAGGAGGAAGAGAGAGGAGGAAGAGAGAGGAGGAAGAGAGAGGTGGAAGAGAAAGGAGGAGGAGGGAGGAGAAAGAGAGAGGAAGAGAAGAGAGGAGGAAGAGAGAGGAGGAAGAGAGAGGAGGAAGAGAGAGGAGGAAGAGAGAGGTGGAAGACAGAGGAAGAGGAGAGAGAAGGAAGATACAGGAAAAGGGGAGAGGAGGAAGAGAGAGGCGGAATAGAGAGGAGGAAGAGAGAGGAGGAAGAGAGAGGAGGAAGAGAGAGGAGGAAGAGAGAGGAGGAAGAGAGAGAAGGAAGAGAGTGGTGGAAGACAGAGAAAGAGGAGAGAGAAAGAAGACAGAGGAGGAAGAGAGTGGAGGAAGAGAGAGGAGGAAGAGAGAGGAGGAAGAGAGAGGAGGAAGAGAGAAAAAAGGCGAGAGGAGGAAAAGTGAGGAGGAAGAGAGAGGAGGAAAAGAGAAGAGGAAGAGAGAGGAGGAAGAGAGAGATGGAAGACAGAGGAAGAGGAGAGAGAATGAAGAGAGAGGAGAAAGAGAGAGGAGGAAGAGAGAGGAGGAAGAGAGGAAAAGGAGAGAGTAGGAAAAGTGAAGAGGAAGAGAGAGGGGGAAGAGAGATGTGGAAGGGAGAGGAAGAGGAGAGAGGAGGAAAAGAGAAAAAGAAGAGAGAGGAGGAAGAGAGAGGAGGAAGAGAGAGGAGGGGTAGAGAGGAGGAAGAGAGAGGAGGAAGAGAAAGGAGGAAGAGAGAGGAAGAGGAGAGAGGAGGAAAAGAGAAGAGGAAGAGTGAGGAGGAAGAGAGAGGAGGAAGAGAGAGTAGGAAGAGAGAGGAGGAAGAGAGAGGAAGAGGAGAGAATAGGAAAAGAGAAGAGGAAGAGAGAGGAGGAAGAGAGAGGAGGAAGAGAGAGGAGGAAGAGAGAGGAGGAAGAGAGAGGAAGAGGAGAGAATAGGAAAAAAAAGAGGAAGAGAGAGTAGGAAGAGAGAGGAGGAAGAGAGAGGTGGAAGAGAGGAGGAGGAGAGAGAAAGAGGAGAGAGGAGGAAAAGAGAAGAGGAAGAGAGAAGAGGAAGAGAGAGGAGGAAGAGAGAGGAGGAAGAGAGAGGAGGAAGAGAGAGGAGGAAGAGAGAGGAGGAAGAGAGAGGAGAAAGAGAGAGGTGGAAGCGAGAGGAGGAAGAGAGAGGAGGAAGAGAGAGGAGGAAGAGAGAGGAGGACAAGAGAAGAGGAAGAGAGAGGAGGAAGAGAGAGGAGGAAGAGAGAGGAGGGGTAGAGAGGAGGAAGCGAGAGTAGGAAGAGAGAGGAGGGAGAGAGAGGAGGAAGAGAGAGGAGGAAGAGAGAGGTGGAAGAGAAAGGAAGAGGAGGGAGGAGAAAGAGAGAGGAAGAGAAGAGAAGAGGAAGAGAGAGGAGGAAGAGAGAGGAGAAAGAGAGAGGAGGAAGAGAGAGGAGGAAGAGAGAGGAGGAAGAGAGAGGTGGAAGACAGAGGAAGAGGAGAGAGAAGGAAGATAGAGGAAAAGGGAAAGGAGAAAGAGAGAGGAGGGAGAGAGGAGGAAGAGAGAGGAGGGGTAGAGAGGAGGATGCGAGAGTAGGAAGAGAGAGGAGGAAGAGAGAGGAGGAAGAGAGAGGAGGAAGAGAGAGAAGAGGGGAGAGGAGGAAAAGAGAAGAGGAAGAGAGAGGAGGAAGAGAGAGGAGGAAGAGAGAGGCGGGGTAGAGAGGAGGAAGAGAGAGGAGGAAGAGAGAGGTGGAAGAGAATGGAGGAGGAGGGACGACAAAGAGAGAGGAAGAGAAGAGAGGAGGAAGAGAGAGGAGGAAGAGAGAGGAGAAAGAGAGAGGAGGAAGAGAGAGGAGGAAGAGAGAGGAGGAAGAGAGAGGTGGAAGACAGAGGAAGAGGAGAGAGAAGGAAGATAGAGGAAAAGGGGAGAGGAGGAAGAGAGAGGAGGAATAGAGAGGAGGAAGAGAGAGGAGGAAGAGAGAGGAGGAAGAGAGAGGAGGAAGAGAGAGGAGGAAGAGAGAGGTGGAAGACAGAGAAAGAGGAGAGAGAAAGAAGACAGAGGAGGAAGAGAGTGGAGGAAGAGAAAGGAGGAAGAGAGAGGAGGAAGAGAGAGGAGGAAGAGAGAGGAGGAAGAGAGGAAAAGGCAAGAGAAGGAAAAGTGAGGAGGAAGAGAGAGGAGGAAAAGAGAAGAGGAAGAGAAAGGAGGAAGAGAGAGGTGGAAGACAGAGGAAGAGGAGAGAGAAGGAAGAGAGAGGAGGAAGAGAGAGGAGGAAGAGAGAGGAGGAAGAGAGGAAAAGGAGAGAGTAGGAAAAGTGAAGAGGAAGAGAGAGGGGGAAGAGAGATGTGGAAGGGAGAGGAAGAGGAGAGAGGAGGAAAAGAGAAAAAGAAGAGAGAGGAGGAAGAGAGAGGAGGAAGAGAGAGGAGGGGTAGAGAGGAGGAAGAGAGAGGAGGAAGAGAAAGGAGGAAGAGAGAGGAAGAGGAGAGAGGAGGAAAAGAGAAGAGGAAGAGTGAGGAGGAAGAGAGAGGAGGAAGAGAGAGGAGGAAGAGAGAGGAGGAAGAGAGAGGAAGAGGAGAGAATAGGAAAAGAGAAGAGGAAGAGAGAGGAGGAAAAGAGAGGAGGAAGAGAGAGTTGGAAGAGAGAGGAGAAAGAGAGAGGTGGAAGAGAGAGGAGGAAGAGAGAGGAGGAAGAGAGAGGAGGAAGAGAGAGGAGGAAAAGAGAAGAGGAAGAGAGAGGAGGAAGAGAGAGGAGGAAGAGAGAGGAGGGGTAGAGAGGAGGAAGCGAGAGTAGGAAGAGAGAGGAGGAAGAGAGAGGAGCAAGAGAGAGGAGGAAGAGAGGGGTGGAAGAGAAAGGAGGAGGAGGGAGGAGAAAGAGAGAGGAAGAGAAGAGAGGAGGAAGAGAGAGGAGGAAGAGAGAGGAGAAAGAGAGAGGAGGAAGAGAGCGGAGGAAGAGAGAGGAGGAAGAGAGAGGTGGAAGACAGAGGAAGAGGAGAGAGAAGGAAGATAGAGGAAAAGGGAAAGGAGGAAGAGAGAGGAGGAAAAGAGAGGAGGAAGAGAGAGGAGGAAGAGAGATGAGGAAGAGAGAGGAGGAAGAGAGAGAAGGAAGAGAGAGGAGGAAGAGAGAGGTGGAAGACAGAGGAAGAGGAGAGAGAAAGAAGACAGAGGAGGAAGAGAGTGGAGGAAAAGAGAGGTAGAAGAGAGAGGAGGAAGAGAGAGGAGGAAGAGAGGAAAAGGCGAGAGGAGGAAAAGTGAGGAGGAAGAGAGAGGAGGAAAAGAGAAGGGGAAGAGAGAGGAGGAAGAGAGAGGGGGAAGAGAGAGGAGGGGTAGAGAGGAGGAAGCGAGAGGAGGAAGAGAGAGGAGGAAGAGAGAGGAACAGGAGAGAGGAGGAAAAGAGAAGAGGAAGAGAGAGGAGGAAGAGAGAGGAAAAAGAGAGGAGGAAGAGAGAGGAGGAAGAGAGAGGAAGAGGAGCGAGGAGGAAAAGAGAAGAAGAAGAGAGAGGTGGAGAGAGAGGTGGAAGACAGAGGAAGAGGAGAGAGAAGGAAGAGAGAGGAAAAGGGGACAGGAGGAAGAGAGAGGAGGAAAAGAGAGGAGGAAGAGAGAGGAGGAAGAGAGATGAGGAAGAGAGAGGAGGAAGAGAGAGGAGGAAGAGAGGAAAAGGAGAGAGGAGGAAAAGTGTGGAGGAAGAGAGAGGAGGAAAAGAGAGGAAGAAGACAGAGGAAGAGGAGAGAGAAGGAAGACAGAGGAGGAAGTGAGTGGAGGAAGAGAGAGGAAAAAGAGAGAGGAGGAAGAGAGGAAAAGGAGAGAGTAGGAAAAGTGAGGAGGAAGAGAGAGCAGGAAGAGAGACGTGGAAGTGAGAGGAATTGGAGAGAGGAGGAAAAGAGAAAAGGAAGAGAGAGGAGGAAGAGAGAGGAGGAAGAGAGAGGAGGAAGAGAGAGGAGGAAGAGGAGGTGGAAGAGAAAGGAGGAAGAGGGAGGAGAAAGAGAGAGAAAGAGAAGAGAGGAGGAAGAGAGAGGAGGAAGAGAGAGGAAGAGGAGAGAGGAGGAAGACAGAGGAGGATGAGAGAGGAGGAAGAGAGAGGAGGAAGAGGGAGGAGAAAGAGAGTGGAGGAAGAGAGAGGAGGAAGAGGGAGGAAGAGAGAGTAGGAAGAGAGAGGAAGAGGAGAGAGGAAGAAGACAGAGGAGGAAGAGAGAGGAGGAAGAGAAAGGAAAATGAGAGAGAAGGAAGAGAGAGGAAAAGTGAGAGGAGGAAGAGAGAGGAGGAAAAGAGAGACGGAAGAGAGAGGAGGAAGAGAGAAGAGGAAGAGAGAGGAGGAAGAGAGAGGAGGAAGAGAGAGGAGGGGTAGAGAATAGGAAGCGAGAGGAGGAAGAGAGAGGTAGAAGAGAGAGGAGGAAGAGAAAGGAGGAAGAGAGAGGAAGAGGAGAGAGGAGGAAAAGAGAAGAGGAAGAGAGAGGAGGAAGAGAGAGGAGGAAGAGAGAGGAGAAATAGAGAGGAGGAATAGAGAGGAGCAAGAGAGAGGTGGAAGAGACAGGAGAAACAGAGAGGAGGAAGAGAGAGGGGGAAGACAGAGAAGGAAGAGAGAGGAGGGTTAGAGAGGAGGAAGCGAGAGGAGGAAGCGAGAGGAGGAAGAGAGAGGAGGAAAAGTGAGCAGGAAGAGAGAGGAGGAAAAGAGAGGAGGAAGACAGGGGAAGAGGAGAGAGAAGGAAGACAGAGGAGGAAGAGAGTGGAGGAAGAGAGAGGAAAAAGAGAGACGAGCAAGAGAGAGAAGGAAGAGAGAGGAGGAAGAGGAGGTGGAAGAGAAAGGAGGAAGAGGGAGGAGAAAGAGAGAGGAAGAGATGAGAGGAGGAAGAGAGAGGAGGAAGAGAGAGGAGAAAGAGAGAGGAGGAAGAGAGAGGAAGAGGACAGAGGAGGAAGACAGAGGAGGAAGAGAGAGCAGGAAGAGAGAGGAGGAAGATAGAGGTGGAAGAGAAAGGAGGAAGAGGGAGGAGAAAGAGAGAGGAGGAAGAGAGAGGAGGAAGAGAGTGGAAAAAGGGAGAGGAGGAAGAGAGAGGAGGAAGAGAGATGAGGAAGAGAAAGTAGGAAGAGAGAGGAAGAGGAGAGAGGAGGAAAAGAGAAGAGGAAGAGAGAGGAGGAAGAGAGAGGAGGAAGAGAGAGGAGGAAGAGAGAGGAGGAAGAGAGAGGCGGGGTAGAGAGGAGGAAGAGAGAGGAGGAAGAGAGAGGAGGAAGAGAGAGGTGGAAGAGAAAGGAGGAGGAGGGAGGAGAAAGAGAGAGGAAGAGAAGAGAGGAGAAAGAGAGAGGAGGAAGAGAGAGGAGAAAGAGAGAGGAGGAAGAGAGAGGAGGAAGAGAGAGGAGGAAGAGAGAGGAAGAGGAGAGAGAAGGAAGATACAGGAAAAGGGGAGAGGAGGAAGAGAGAGGCGGAATAGAGAGGAGGAAGAGAGAGGAGGAAGAGAGAGGAGAAAGAGAGAGGAGGAAGAGAGAGGAGGAAGAGAGAGGAAGAGGACAGAGGAGGAAGACAGAGGAGGAAGAGAGAGCAGGAAGAGAGAGGAGGAAGAGAGAGGTGGAAGAGAAAGGAGGAAGAGGGAGGAGAAAGAGAGAGGAGGAAGAGAGAGGAGGAATAGAGTGGAAAAGGGGAGAGGAGGAAGAGAGAGGAGGAAGAGAGATGAGGAAGAGAAAGTAGGAAGAGAGAGGAAGAGGAGAGAGGAGGAAAAGAGAAGAGGAAGAGAGAGGAGGAAGAGAGAGGAGGAAGAGAGAGGAGGAAGAGAGAGGTGGGGTAGAGAGGAGGAAGAGAGAGGAGGAAGAGAGAGGAGGAAGAGAGAGGTGGAAGAGAAAGGAGGAGGAGGGAGGAGAAAGAGAGAGGAAGAGAAGAGAGGAGGAAGAGAGAGGAGGAAGAGAGAGGAGGAAGAGAGAGGAGGAAGAGAGAGGTGGAAGACAGAGGAAGAGGAGAGAGAAGGAAGATACAGGAAAAGGGGAGAGGAGGAAGAGAGAGGCGGAATAGAGAGGAGGAAGAGAGAGGAGGAAGAGAGAGGAGGAAGAGAGAGGAGGAAGAGAGAGGAGGAAGAGAGAGAAGGAAGAGAGTGGTGGAAGACAGAGAAAGAGGAGAGAGAAAGAAGACAGAGGAGGAAGAGAGTGGAGGAAGAGAGAGGAGGAAGAGAGAGGAGGAAGAGAGTGGAGGAAGAGAGAAAAAAGGCGAGAGGAGGAAAAGTGAGGAGGAAGAGAGAGGAGGAAAAGAGAAGAGGAAGAGAGAGGAGGAAGAGAGAGGTGGAAGACAGAGGAAGAGGAGAGAGAAGGAAGAGAGAGGAGAAAGAGAGAGGAGGAAGAGAGAGGAGGAAGAGAGGAAAAGGAGAGAGTAGGAAAAGTGAAGAGGAAGAGAGAGGGGGAAGAGAGATGTGGAAGGGAGAGGAAGAGGAGAGAGGAGGAAAAGAGAAAAAGAAGAGAGAGGAGGAAGAGAGAGGAGGAAGAGAGAGGAGGGGTAGAGAGGAGGAAGAGAGAGGAGGAAGAGAAAGGAGGAAGAGAGAGGAAGAGGAGAGAGGAGGAAAAGAGAAGAGGAAGAGTGAGGAGGAAGAGAGAGGAGGAAGAGAGAGTAGGAAGAGAGAGGAGGAAGAGAGAGGAAGAGGAGAGAATAGGAAAGAGAAGAGGAAGAGAGAGGAGGAAGAGAGAGGAGGAAGAGAGAGGAGGAAGAGAGAGGAGGAAGAGAGAGGAAGAGGAGAGAATAGGAAAAAAAAGAGGAAGAGAGAGTAGGAAGAGAGAGGAGGAAGAGAGAGGTGGAAGAGAGGAGGAGGAGAGAGAAAGAGGAGAGAGGAGGAAAAGAGAAGAGGAAGAGAGAAGAGGAAGAGAGAGGAGGAAGAGAGAGGAGGAAGAGAGAGGAGGAAGAGAGAGGAGGAAGAGAGAGGAGGAAGAGAGAGGAGAAAGAGAGAGGTGGAAGCGAGAGGAGGAAGAGAGAGGAGGAAGAGAGAGGAGGAAGAGAGAGGAGGACAAGAGAAGAGGAAGAGAGAGGAGGAAGAGAGAGGAGGAAGAGAGAGGAGGGGTAGAGAGGAGGAAGCGAGAGTAGGAAGAGAGAGGAGGGAGAGAGAGGAGGAAGAGAGAGGAGGAAGAGAGAGGTGGAAGAGAAAGGAAGAGGAGGGAGGAGAAAGAGAGAGGAAGAGAAGAGAAGAGGAAGAGAGAGGAGGAAGAGAGAGGAGAAAGAGAGAGGAGGAAGAGAGAGGAGGAAGAGAGAGGAGGAAGAGAGAGGAGGAAGAGAGAGGTGGAAGACAGAGGAAGAGGAGAGAGAAGGAAGATAGAGGAAAAGGGAAAGGAGAAAGAGAGAGGAGGGAGAGAGGAGGAAGAGAGAGGAGGGGTAGAGAGGAGGATGCGAGAGTAGGAAGAGAGAGGAGGAAGAGAGAGGAGGAAGAGAGAGGAGGAAGAGAGAGAAGAGGGGAGAGGAGGAAAAGAGAAGAGGAAGAGAGAGGAGGAAGAGAGAGGAGGAAGAGAGAGGCGGGGTAGAGAGGAGGAAGAGAGAGGAGGAAGAGAGAGGTGGAAGAGAATGGAGGAGGAGGGACGACAAAGAGAGAGGAAGAGAAGAGAGGAGGAAGAGAGAGGAGGAAGAGAGAGGAGAAAGAGAGAGGAGGAAGAGAGAGGAGGAAGAGAGAGGAGGAAGAGAGAGGTGGAAGACAGAGGAAGAGGAGAGAGAAGGAAGATAGAGGAAAAGGGGAGAGGAGGAAGAGAGAGGAGGAATAGAGAGGAGGAAGAGAGAGGAGGAAGAGAGAGGAGGAAGAGAGAGGAGGAAGAGAGAGGAGGAAGAGAGAGGTGGAAGACAGAGAAAGAGGAGAGAGAAAGAAGACAGAGGAGGAAGAGAGTGGAGGAAGAGAAAGGAGGAAGAGAGAGGAGGAAGAGAGAGGAGGAAGAGAGAGGAGGAAGAGAGGAAAAGGCAAGAGAAGGAAAAGTGAGGAGGAAGAGAGAGGAGGAAAAGAGAAGAGGAAGAGAAAGGAGGAAGAGAGAGGTGGAAGACAGAGGAAGAGGAGAGAGAAGGAAGAGAGAGGAGGAAGAGAGAGGAGGAAGAGAGAGGAGGAAGAGAGGAAAAGGAGAGAGTAGGAAAAGTGAAGAGGAAGAGAGAGGGGGAAGAGAGATGTGGAAGGGAGAGGAAGAGGAGAGAGGAGGAAAAGAGAAAAGAAGAGAGAGGAGGAAGAGAGAGGAGGAAGAGAGAGGAGGGGTAGAGAGGAGGAAGAGAGAGGAGGAAGAGAAAGGAGGAAGAGAGAGGAAGAGGAGAGAGGAGGAAAGAGAAGAGGAAGAGTGAGGAGGAAGAGAGAGGAGGAAGAGAGAGGAGGAAGAGAGAGGAGGAAGAGAGAGGAAGAGGAGAGAATAGGAAAAGAGAAGAGGAAGAGAGAGGAGGAAAAGAGAGGAGGAAGAGAGAGTTGGAAGAGAGAGGAGAAAGAGAGAGGTGGAAGAGAGAGGAGGAAGAGAGAGGAGGAAGAGAGAGGAGGAAGAGAGAGGAGGAAAAGAGAAGAGGAAGAGAGAGGAGGAAGAGAGAGGAGGAAGAGAGAGGAGGGGTAGAGAGGAGGAAGCGAGAGTAGGAAGAGAGAGGAGGAAGAGAGAGGAGCAAGAGAGAGGAGGAAGAGAGGGGTGGAAGAGAAAGGAGGAGGAGGGAGGAGAAAGAGAGAGGAAGAGAAGAGAGGAGGAAGAGAGAGGAGGAAGAGAGAGGAGAAAGAGAGAGGAGGAAGAGAGCGGAGGAAGAGAGAGGAGGAAGAGAGAGGTGGAAGACAGAGGAAGAGGAGAGAGAAGGAAGATAGAGGAAAAGGAAAGGAGGAAGAGAGAGGAGGAAAAGAGAGGAGGAAGAGAGAGGAGGAAGAGAGATGAGGAAGAGAGAGGAGGAAGAGAGAGAAGGAAGAGAGAGGAGGAAGAGAGAGGTGGAAGACAGAGGAAGAGGAGAGAGAAAGAAGACAGAGGAGGAAGAGAGTGGAGGAATAGAGAGGTAGAAGAGAGAGGAGGAAGAGAGAGGAGGAAGAGAGGAAAAGGCGAGAGGAGGAAAAGTGAGGAGGAAGAGAGAGGAGGAAAAGAGAAGGGGAAGAGAGAGGAGGAAGAGAGAGGGGGAAGAGAGAGGAGGGGTAGAGAGGAGGAAGCGAGAGGAGGAAGAGAGAGGAGGAAGAGAGAGGAACAGGAGAGAGGAGGAAAAGAGAAGAGGAAGAGAGAGGAGGAAGAGAGAGGAAAAAGAGAGGAGGAAGAGAGAGGAGGAAGAGAGAGGAAGAGGAGCGAGGAGGAAAAGAGAAGAAGAAGAGAGAGGTGGAGAGAGAGGTGGAAGACAGAGGAAGAGGAGAGAGAAGGAAGAGAGAGGAAAAGGGGACAGGAGGAAGAGAGAGGAGGAAAAGAGAGGAGGAAGAGAGAGGAGGAAGAGAGATGAGGAAGAGAGAGGAGGAAGAGAGAGGAGGAAGAGAGGAAAAGGAGAGAGGAGGAAAAGTGTGGAGGAAGAGAGAGGAGGAAAAGAGAGGAAGAAGACAGAGGAAGAGGAGAGAGAAGGAAGACAGAGGAGGAAGTGAGTGGAGGAAGAGAGAGGAAAAAGAGAGAGGAGGAAGAGAGGAAAAGGAGAGAGTAGGAAAAGTGAGGAGGAAGAGAGAGCAGGAAGAGAGACGTGGAAGTGAGAGGAATTGGAGAGAGGAGGAAAAGAGAAAAGGAAGAGAGAGGAGGAAGAGAGAGGAGGAAGAGAGAGGAGGAAGAGAGAGGAGGAAGAGGAGGTGGAAGAGAAAGGAGGAAGAGGGAGGAGAAAGAGAGAGAAAGAGAAGAGAGGAGGAAGAGAGAGGAGGAAGAGAGAGGAAGAGGAGAGAGGAGGAAGACAGAGGAGGATGAGAGAGGAGGAAGAGAGAGGAGGAAGAGGGAGGAGAAAGAGAGTGGAGGAAGAGAGAGGAGGAAGAGGGAGGAAGAGAGAGTAGGAAGAGAGAGGAAGAGGAGAGAGGAAGAAGACAGAGGAGGAAGAGAGAGGAGGAAGAGAAAGGAAAATGAGAGAGAAGGAAGAGAGAGGAAAAGTGAGAGGAGGAAGAAGAGAGGAGGAAAAGAGAGACGGAAGAGAGAGGAGGAAGAGAGAAGAGGAAGAGAGAGGAGGAAGAGAGAGGAGGAAGAGAGAGAAGGGGTAGAGAATAGGAAGCGAGAGGAGGAAGAGAGAGGTAGAAGAGAGAGGAGGAAGAGAAAGGAGGAAGAGAGAGGAAGAGGAGAGAGGAGGAAAAGAGAAGAGGAAGAGAGAGGAGGAAGAGAGAGGAGGAAGAGAGAGGAGAAATAGAGAGGAGGAATAGAGAGGAGCAAGAGAGAGGTGGAAGAGACAGGAGAAACAGAGAGGAGGAAGAGAGAGGGGGAAGACAGAGAAGGAAGAGAGAGGAGGGTTAGAGAGGAGGAAGCGAGAGGAGGAAGCGAGAGGAGGAAGAGAGAGGAGGAAAAGTGAGCAGGAAGAGAGAGGAGGAAAAGAGAGGAGGAAGACAGGGGAAGAGGAGAGAGAAGGAAGGCAGACGGAGGAAAGAGAGTGGAGGAAGAGAGAGGAAAAAGAGAGACGAGCAAGAGAGAGAAGGAAGAGAGAGGAGGAAGAGGAGGTGGAAGAGAAAGGAGGAAGAGGGAGGAGAAAGAGAGAGGAAGAGATGAGAGGAGGAAGAGAGAGGAGGAAGAGAGAGGAGAAAGAGAGAGGAGGAAGAGAGAGGAGAAAGAGAGAGGAGGAAGAGAGAGGAGGAAGAGAGAGGAAGAGGACAGAGGAGGAAGACAGAGGAGGAAGAGAGAGGATGAAGAGAGAGGAGGAAGAGAGAGGTGGAAGAGAAAGGAGGAAGAGGGAGGAGAAAGAGAGAGGAGGAAGAGAGAGGAGGAAGACAGTGGAAAATGGGAGAGGAGGAAGAGAGAGGAGGAAGAGAGATGAGGAAGAGAAAGTAGGAAGAGAGAGGAAGAGGAGAGAGGAGGAAAAGACAAGAGGAAGAGAGAGGAGGAAGAGAGAGGAGGAAGAGAGAGGAGGAAGAGAGAGGAGGAAGAGAGGAAAAGGAGAGAGTAGGAAATGTGAGGATGAAGAGAGAGGAGGAAGAGAGAGGAGGAAGAGAGAGGAAGAAGAGAGAGGAGAAAGAGAGAGGTGGAAGACAGAGGAGGAAGAGAGTGGAGGAAGAGAGAGGAAAAATAGAGAGGAGGAAGAGAGAGGAGGAAGAGAGAGGAAGAATAGAGAGGAGGAAGAGAGAGGAAGAGAAGAGAGGAGGAACAGAGGAAAAGGAGAGAGGAGGAAAAGTGAGGAGGAAGAGAGAGGAGGAAAAGAGAGGAAGAGGAGAGAGGAGGAAAAGAGAAGAGGAAGAGAGAGGTGGAAGAGAGAGGAGGAAGAGAGAGGAGGAAGAGAGATTTGGAAGAGAAAGGAGGCAGAGGGAGGAGAAAGAGAGAGGAAGAGAAGAGAGGAGGAAGAGAGAGGAGGAAGAGGGAGGAGAAAGAGAGAGGAGGAAGAGAGAGGAGGTAGAGAGAGGAAGTGTAGAGAGGAGGAAAAGAGAAGAGGAAGAGAGAGGAGGAAGAGAGAGGAGGAAGAGAGAGGAGGAAGAGAGAGGAGGAAGAGGGAGCAGGAAGAGAGATGAAGAGGAGAGAGAAGGAAGACAAAGTAGGAAGAGAGTGGAGGAAGAGAGAGGAGGAAGAGAGCGGAGGAAGAGAGTGGAAGAAGAGAGAGGAGGAAGAGAGAGGAGGAAGAGAGAGGAGGAAGTGAGAAGAAAATGAGAGAAGAGGAAGAGAGTGGAAAATAAGATGGGGGGAAAGAGGAGGAGGAAAAGAGAGGAGAAAGACAGAGGAGGAAGAGAGAGGAGGAAGAGAAATGAGGAAGAGAAAGGATGAAGAAAGAGGAAAAGGAGAGAGGAGGAAGAGAGAGGAAAAGGGGAGAGGAGGAAGAGAGAGGAGGAAGAGAGATGAGGAAGAGAAAGTAGGAAGAGAGAGGAAGAGGAGAGAGGAGGAAAAGAGAAGAGGAAGAGAGAGGAGGAAGAGAGAGGAGGAAGAGAGAGGAGGAAGAGAGGAAAAGGAGAGAGGAGGAAATGTGAGGATGAAGAGAGAGGAGGAAGAGAGAGGAAGAAGAGAGAGGAGAAAGAGAGAGGTGGAAGACAGAGGAGGAAGAGAGTGGAGAAAGAGAGAGGAAAATAGAGAGGAGGAAGAGAGAGGAGGAAGAAAGAGGAAGAAGAGAGAGGAGGAAGAGAGAGGAAGAAGAGAGAGGAGGAACACAGGAAAAGGAGAGAGGAGGAAAAGTGAGGAGGAAGAGAGAGGAGGAAAAGAGAGGAAGAGGAGAGAGGAGGAAAAGAGAAGAGGAAGAGAGAGGTGGAAGAGAGAGGAGGAAGAGTGAGGAGGGGTAGAGAGGAGGAAGAGAGAGGAGGAAGAGAGTTTTGGAAGAGAAAGGAGGCAGAGGGAGGAGAAAGAGAGAGGAAGAGAAGAGAGGAGGAAGAGAGAGGAGGAAGAGAGAGGAGAAAGAGAGAGGAGGAAGAGAGAGGAGGTAGAGAGAGGAAGTGTAGAGAGGAGGAAAAGAGAAGAGGAAGAGAGAGGAGGAAGAGAGAGGAGGAAGAGAGAGGAGGAAGAGAGAGGAGGAAGAGGGAGCAGGAAGGGAGATGAAGAGGAGAGAGAAGGAAGACAAAGTAGGAAGAGAGTGGAGGAAGAGAGAGGAGGAAGAGAGAGGAGGAAGAGAGAGGAGGAAGTGAGAAGAAAATGAGAGAAGAGGAAGAGAGTGGAAAATAAGATGGGGGGAAAGAGGAGGAGGAAAAGAGAGGAGAAAGACAGAGGAGGAAGAGAGAGGAGGAAGAGAAATGAGGAAGAGAAAGGATGAAGAAAGAGGAAAAGGAGAGAGAAGGAAGAGAGAGGAAAAGGGGAGAGGAGGAAGAGGAGGAGGAAAAGAGAGGAGGAAGAGAGAGGAGGAAGAGAGAGGAGGAAGAGAGAGGAGGAAGCGAGAGGAGGAAGAGATAGGAAAATGAGATAGGAGGAAAAGAGAGGAGGAAAAGAGACGAGGAAGAGAGAGGAGGAAGAGAGAGGAGGAAGAGAGAGGAGGAAGAGAGAGGAAAAAGAGAGTGGAGGAAGAGAGAGGAGGAAGAGAGTGGAGGAAGAGAGAGGAGGAAGAGAGAGCAGGACAAGAAAGGAGGAGAAGAGACATGGACGAGGGAGGAGGAGAGAGGAGGAAAAGAGAGGAGGAAGATAGAGGAGGAAGAGAGAGGAGTAAGAGAGAGAAGGAAGAGAGAGGAGGAAGAGAGAGGAGGAAGAGAGAGGAGAAAGAGAGAGGAGAAAGAGAGAGGAGAAAGAGAGAGGAAGAGAAGATAGGAGGAAGAGGGAGGAAGAAGATAAAGGAAGAAGTGAAAGGAGGAGGAGAGAGGAGAATAATAGAGAAGGAAGAGAGAGGAGGAAGAGAAAGGAAAATGAGAGAGAAGGAAGTGAGAGGAAAAGGGGAGAGGAGGAAGAGAGAGAAGGAAAAGAGAGAAGGAGAGAGAGGAGGAAGAGAGAGGACGAAGAGAGAGGAGGAAGAGAGAGGTGGAAAACAGAGGAAGAGGAGAGAGGAGGAAGACAGATGAGGAAGAGAGTGAAGGAAGAGAGAGGAGGAAGAGAGAGGAGGAAGAGAGAGGAGGGAGAGGAGGAAGAGAAAGGAAGAGGAGAGAGGAGGAAAAGAGAAGAGGAAGAGAGAGGAGGAAGAGAGAGGAGGAAGAGAGAGGAGGAAGAGAGAGGAGGAAGAGAGAGGAGGAAGAGAGAGGAGGATGAGAGAGGAAGAGGAGAGAATAGGAAAAGAGAAGAGGAAGACAGAGGAGGAAGAGAGAGGAGGAAGAGAGAGGAGGAAGAGAGAGGAAGAGGAGAGAGGAGGAAAAGAGAAGAGGACGAAGAGAGGAGGAAGAGAGAGGAGGAAGAGAGAGGAGGGGTAGATAGGAGGAAGCGAGTTTAGGAAGAGAGATGAGGAAGAGAGAGGAGGAAGAGAGAGGAGGAAGAGAGAGGAGGAAGAGAGAGGTGGAAGACAGAGGAAGAGGAGAGAGAAGGAAGACAGAGGAGGTAGAGAGTGGAGGAAGAGAGAGAAAAAAGAGACAGGAGGAAGAGAGAGGAGGAAGAGAGAGGAGGAAGAGAGAGGAGGAAGAGAGAGGAGGAAGAGAGGAAAAGGAGAGAGGAGGAAAAGTGAGGAGGAAGAGAGAGGAGGAAGAGAGATGTGGAAGGGAGAGGAAGAGGAGAGAGGAGGAAAAGAGAAAAGGAAGAGAGAGGAGGAAGAGAGAGGAGGAAGAGAGAGGAGGGGTAGAGAGGAGGAAGATAGAGGAGGAAGAGAGAAGAGGAAGAGAGAGGAGGAAGAGAGAGGAGGAAGAGAAAGGAAAATGGGAGAGAAGGAAGAGAGAGGAAAAGCGGAGAGGAGGAAGAAAGAGAAGGAAAAGTGAGGCGGAAGAGAGAGGAGGAAGAGAGAGGAGGAAGAGAGAGGAGGACGATTGAGGAGGAAGAGAGAGGAGGAAGAGAGAGGTGGAAGAGAGAGGAGGAAGAGAGAGGTGGAAAACAGAGGAAGAGGAGAGAGGAGGAAGACAGAGGAGGAAGAGAGAGGAGGAAGAGAGAGGATGAAGAGACAGGAGGAAGAGAGGAAAAGGAGAGAGAAGGAAAAGTGAGGAGGAAGAGATAGTAGAAAGAGAGAGGTGGAAGGGAGAGGAAGAGTAGAGAGGAGGAAAAGAGAAGAGGAAGAGAGATGAGGAAGAGAAAGGAGGAGAGGAGAGAGGAGGAGAGAGAGGAGGAGAGAGAGGAGGAAGAGAGAGGAGGAAGAGAGAGGGAGGAAGCTGAAGAGAGTAAGAAGAGGGAGGAGGTGGAAGAGAAAGGAGGGAAGAGGGAGAAGAAAGAGAGAGGAAGAGAAGAGAGGAGGAAGAGAGAGGAGGAAGAGAGAGGAGGGGCAGATAGGAGGAAGAGAGAGGAGGAAGAGATAGGAGGAAGAGAGAGGAGGGGTAGATAGGAGGAAGAGAGAGGAGGAAGAGAGAGGGAGGAAGAGAGAGGAGGAAGAGAGAGGAAGAGGAGAGAGGAGGAAAGAGAGAAGAGGAGAGAGAGAGGAAGAGAGACGAGGAAGAGAGAGGAGGGGTAGAGAGGAGGGGTAGAGAGGAGGAAGAGAGAGGAGGATGAGAGAGGTGGAAGAGAAAGGAGGAAGAGGGAGGAGAAAGAGAATGGAAGAGAAGAGAGGAGTAAGAGAGAGGAGGAAGAGAGAGGAGAAAGAGAGAGGAGGAAGAGAGAGGAGGAAGAGAGAGTAGGAAGAGACAGGAAGAGGAGAGAGGAGGAAAAGAGAAGAGGAAGAGAGAGGAGGAAGAGAGAGAAGAAGAGAGAGGAGGGGTACAGAGGAGGAAGAGGGAGGAGAAAGAGAGAGGAAGAGAAGAGAGGAGGAAGAGAGAGGAGGAAGAGAGAGGAGAAAGAGAGAGGAGGAAGAGAGAGGAGGAAGAGAGAGGAGGAAGAGAGTGGTGGAAGACAGAGGAAGAGGAGAGAGAAGGAAGAGAGTGGAAAAGGGGACAGGAGGAAGAGAGAGGAGGAAAAGAGAGGAGGAAGAGAGAGGAGGAAGAGAGATGAGGAAGAGAGAGGAGGAAGAGAAAGGAGGAAGAGAGAGGAGGAAGAGAGAGCTGGAAGACAGAAGAAGAGGAGAGAGAAAGAAGAGAGAGGAGGAAGAGAGTGGAGGAAGAGAGAGGAAAAAGGGAGAGGAGGAAGAGAGAGGAGGAAGAGAGAGGAGGAAGAGAGAGGAGGAAGAGAGAGGAGGAAGAGAGGAAAAGGAGAGAGGAGGAAAAGTGAGGAGGAAGAGAGAGGAGGAAAAGAGAAGGGGAAGAGAGAGGAGGAAGAGAGAGGGGGGAAGAGAGCGGAGGGGTAGAGAGGAGGAAGCGAGAGGAGGAAGAGAGAGGAGGAAGAGAGGAGGAAGAGAGAGGAGGAAGAGAGAGGGGAAAGAGAGAGGAGAAAGAGAAAGGAGGAAGAGAGAGGAAGAGGAGAGAGGAGGAAAAGAGAAGAGGAAGAGAGAGGAGGAAGAGAGAGGAGTAAGAGAAAGGAGGAAGAGAGAGGAGGAAAGAGAGAGGAGGAAGAGAGAGGAGGAAGAGAGATGAGGAAGAGAAAGGAGAAAGAAGAGGTGGAAGACAGAGGAGGAAGAGAGTGAAGGAAGAGAGAGGAAAAAGAGAGAGTAGGAAGAGAGAGGAGGAAGAGAGAGGAGGAAGAGAGAGGAGGAAGAGAGAAAGAAGAGAGAGGAGGAAAAGTGAGGAGGAAGAGAGAGGAGGAAGAGAGAGGAGGAAGAGAGAGGAGGAAGAGAGGAAAAGGAGGAGAGGAGGAAAAGTTATGAGGAAGAGAGAGGAGGAAAAGAGAAGGGGAAGAGAGAGGAGGAAGAGAGAGGAAGAGGAGCGAGGAGGAAAAGAGAAGAGGAAGAGAGAGGAGGAGAGAGAGGTGGAAGACAGAGGAAGAGGAGAGAGAAAGAAGAGAGAGGAAAAGGGGAGAGGAGGAAGAGAGAGGAGGAAAAGAGAGGAGGAAGAGTGAGGAGGAAGAGAGATGAGGAGAGAGAGGAGGAAGAGAGAGGTGGAAGACAGAGGAAGAGGGAGAGAGAAGGAAGACAGAGGAGGTAGATTGTGGAGGAAGAGAGAGAAAAAAGAGACAGGAGGAAGAGAGAGGAGGAAGAGAGAGGAGGTAGAGAGAGGAGGAAGAGAGGAGGAAGAGAGTGGAGGAAGAGAGAGGAAAAAGAGAGAGTAGGAAGAGAGAGGAGGAAGAGAGAGGAGGAAGAGAGAGGAGGAAGAGAGGAAAAGGAGAGAGGAGGAAATGTGAGGAGGAAGAGAGAGGACGAAGAGAGAGGAGGAAGAGAGAGGAGGAAGAGAGAGGAGGAAGAGAGAGGTGGTGGAGAAAGGAGGAAGACGGAGGAGAAAGAGAGAGGAAGAGAAGAGAGGAGGATGAGAGAGGAGGAAAAGAGAGGAGAAAGAGAGAGGAGGAAGAGAGAGGAGGAAGAGAGAGGGGAAAGAGAGAGGAGGAAGAGAAGGAGGAAGAGAGAGGAAGAGGAGAGAGGAGGAAAAGAGAAGACGAAGAGAGAGGAGGAAGAGAGAGGAGGAAGAGAGAGGAGGAAGAGAGGAAAAGGAGAGAGGAGGAAATGTGAGGAGGAAGAGAGAGGGGGAAGAGAGAGGAGGAAGAGAGAGCAGGAAGACAGAGGAGAAAGAGAGAGGAGGAAGAGAAAGGAGGAAGAGGAGAGGAAGAGGAGAGAGGAGGAAGACAGGAGGAAGAGAGTGGAGGAAGAGAGAGGAAAAAGAGAGAGTAGGAAGAGAGAGGAGGAAGAGAGAGGAGGAAGAGAGAGGAGGAAGAGAGGAAAAGGAGAGAGGAGGAAATGTGAGGAGGAAGAGAGAGGACGAAGAGAGAGGAGGAAGAGAGAGGAGGAAGAGAGAGGAGGAAGAGAGAGTGGTGGAGAAAGGAGGAAGACCGGAGGAGAAAGAGAGAGGAAGAGAAGAGAGGAGGATGAGAGAGGAGGAAAAGAGAGGAGAAAGAGAGAGGAGGAAGAGAGAGGAGGAAGAGAGAGGAAGAGGAGAGAGGAGGAAAAGAGAAGAGGAAGAGAGAGGAGGAAGAGAGAGGAGGAAGAGAAAGGAGAAAGAGAGAGGAGGAAGAGAGAGGAGGAAGAGAGAGGAGGAAAAGAGAAGAGGAAGAGAGAGGAGGAAGAGAGGAGGAAGGAAGAGAGGACAGGGGTAGATAGGAGGAAGCGAGTTTAGGAAGACAGATGAGAAAGAGAGAGGAGGACGAGAAAGTGAGAAAGGAGGAAGAGAGAGGAAGAGGAGAGAGGAGGAAAAGAGAAGAGTAAGAGAGAGGAGGAAGAGAGAGGAGGAAGAGAGAGGAGGGGTAGAGAGGAGGAAGGAGAGAGGAAGAGAGGTGGAAGAGAAAGGAGGAAGAGGGGGGAGAAAGAGAGAGGAAGAGAAGAGAGGAGGAAGCGAGAGGAGGAAGAGAGAGGAGGAAGAGAGAGGAAGAGGAGAGAGGAGGAAAAGAGAAGAGGAAGAGAGAGGAGGAAGAGAGAGGTGGAAGACAGAGGAAGAGGAGAGAGAAGGAAGAGAGTGGAAAAGGGGAGAGGAGGAAGAGAGAGGAGGAAAAGAGAGGAGGAAGAGAGAGGAGGAAGAGAGATGAGGAAGAGAAAGGAGAAAGAGAGAGGAGGAAGAGAGAGGAGGAAGAGAGGAAAAGGAGAGAGGAGGAAAAGTTATGAGGAAGAGAGTGGAGGAAAAGAGAAGGGGAAGAGAGAGGAGGGGTAAAGAGGAGGAAGCGAGAGGAGGAAGAGAGAGGAGGAAGAGAGATGTGGAAGAGAGTGGAGGAAGAGAGAGGTGGAAGAGAAAGGGGGAAGAGGGAGGAGAAAGAGAGAGGAAGAGAAGAGAGGAGGATGAGAGAGGAGGAAGAGAGAGGAGAAAGAGAGGAGGAAGAGAGAGGAGGAAGACAGAGGAAGAGGAGAGAGAAGGAAGAGAGAGGAAAAGGGGAGAGGAGGAAGAGAGAGGAGGAAGAGAGAGGAGGAAGAGACAGGAAGAGGAGAGAGGAGGAAAAGAGAAGAGGAAGAGAGAGGAGGAAGAGAGAGGCGGAAGAGAGAGGAGGGGTAGAGAGGAGGAAGAGGGAGGAGAAAGAGAGAGGAAGAGAAGAGAGGAGGAAGAGAGAGGAGGAAGAGAGAGGAGAAAGAGAGAGGAGGAAGAGAGAGGAGGAAGAGAGAGGAAGTGGAGAGAGGAGGAAAAGAGAAGAGGAAGAGAGAGGAGGAAGAGAGAGGAGGAAGAGAGAGGAGGAAGAGAGAGGAGGAAGAGAGATGAGGAAGAGAGAGGAGGAAGAGAAAGGAGGAAGAGAGAGGAAGAAGAGAGAGCTGGAAGACAGAGGAAGAGGAGAGAGAAAGAAGAGAGAGGAGGAAGAGAGTGGAGGAAGAGAGGGGAAAAAGGGAGAGGAGGAAGAGAGAGAAGGAAGAGAGAGGAGGAAGAGAGAGGAGGAAGAGAGAGGAGGAAGAGAGGAAAAGGAGAGAGGAGGAAAAGTGAGGAGGAAGAGAGAGGAGGAAAAGTGAAGTGGAAGAGAGAGGAGGAAGAGAGAGGGGGAAGAGAGCGGAGGGGTAAAGAGGAGGAAGCGAGAGGAGGAAGAGAGAGGAGGAAGAGAGGAGGAAGAGAGAGGAGGAAGAGAGAGGGGAAAGAGAGAGGAGGAAGAGAAAGGAGGAAGAGAGAGGAAGAGGAGAGAGGAGGAAAAGAGAAGACGAAGAGAGAGGAGGAAGAGAGAGGAGAGAGAGGAGGAAGAGAGAGGAGGAAGAGAGGAAAAGGAGAGAGGAGGAAATGTGAGGAGGAAGAGAGAGGGGGAAGAGAGAGCACGACAAGAAAGGAGGAGAAGAGACATGGAAGAGGGAGGAGGAGAGAGGAGGAAAAGAGAGGAGGAAGATAGAGGAGGAAGAGAGTGGAGAAAGCGAGAGGAGAAAGAGAGAGGAGAAAGAGAGAGGAAGAGAAGAGAGGAGGAAGAGGGAGGAGGAAGAGAAAGGAGGAAGAGAAAGGAGGAAGAGAGAGGAGGAAGAGAGAGGAGTAGGAGAGAGGAGGAAGAGACAGGAGGAAGAGAGAGGATAGAGACCGGAGAAAGAGGGATGTGGAAGAGGGAGGAGGAAGAGAGAGGAAGAGAAAAGATTAGGAAAAAGTAGGAGGAAGAGGGAGGAGGAAGAGAAAGGAAGAAGAGAAAGGAGGAGGAGAGAGGAGAATAATAGAGGAGGAAGAGAGAGGAGGAAGAGAAAGGAAAATGAGAGAGAAGGAAGTGAGAGGAAAAGGGGAGAGGAGGAAGAGAGAGAAGGAAAAGAGAGGAGGAGAGAGAGGAGGAAGAGAGAGGAGGAAGAGAGAGGAGGAAGAGAGAGGTGTAAAACAGAGGAAGAGGAGAGAGGAGGAAGACAGATGAGGAAGAGAGTGGAGGAAGAGAGAGGAGGAAGAGAGAGGAAGAGGAGAGAGGAGGAAAAGAGAAGAGGGAGAGGAGGAAGAGAGAGGAGGAAGAGAGAGAAGGAAGAGAGAGGAGGAAGAGAGAGGAGGGAGAGGAGGAAGAGAGAGGAGGAAGAGAGAGGAGGAATCGAGAGGAGGAAGATAGAGGAGGATGAGAGAGGAAGAGGAGAGAATAGGAAAAGAGAAGAGGAAGAGAAAGGAGGAAGAGAGAAGACGAAGAGAGAGGAGGAAGAGTGTAGGAAGAGAGAGGAGGAAGAGAGAGGAAGAGAAGAGAGGAGTAAGAGAGAGGAGGAAGAGAGAGGAGAAAGAGAGAGGAGGAAGAGAGAGGAGGAAGAGAGAGGAAGAGGAGAGAGGAGGAAAAGAGAAGAGGAAGAGAGAGGAGGAAGAGAGAGGAGGAAGAGAGAGGAGGAAGAGAGAGGAGTAAGAGAGAGTTGGAAGACAGAGGAAGAGGAGAGAGAAGGAAGACAGAGGAGGAAGAGAGTGGAGGAAGAGAGATGAGGAAGAGAGAGAAGGAAGAGAGAAAAGGAAGAGAGAGGAGGAAGCGAGAGGAGGAAGAGAGAGGAGGATGAGAGAGGAAGAGGAGAGAATAGGAAAAGAGAAGAGGAAGAGTGAGGAGGAAGAGAGAGGAGGAAGAGAGAGGAGAAGAGAGGAAGAGGAGAGAGGAGGAAAAGAGAAGAGGAAGAGAGAGGAGGAAGAGAAAGGAGGAAGAGAGAGGAGGGATAGAGAGGAGGAAGAGATAGGAGGAAGAGAGAGGAGAAAGAGAGAGGAGGAAGAGAGAGGAGGAAGAGACAGGTGGAAGAGAAAGGAGGAAGAGGGAGGAGAAAGAGAGAGGAGGAAGAGAGAGGAGGAAGAGAGAGGAGGAAAAGAGAAGAGGAAGAGAGAGGAGGAAGAGAGAGGAGGAAGAGAGAGAAGGGGTAGATAGGAGGAAGAGAGAGGAGGAAGAGAGAGGAGGAAGAGAGAGGAGGGGTAGATAGGAGGAAGAGAGAGGAGGAAGATTGAGGGGAAGAGAGAGGAGGAAGAGAGACGAGGAAGAGGGAGGAGGGGTAGAGAGGAGGAAGAGAGAGGAGGAAGAGAGAGGAGGAAGAGAGAGGTGGAAGAGAAAGGAGGAAGAGGGAGGAGAAAGAGAATGGAAGAGAATACAAGAGGAAGAGGGAGGAGGAAGAGAGAGGAGGAAGAGAGAGGAGGAAGAGAGAGGAGAAAGAGAGAGAAGGAAGAGAGAGGAAGAGGAGAGAGGAGGAAAAGAGAAGAGGAAGAGAGAGGAGGAAGAGAGAGGAGGAAGAGAGAGGAGGGGTAGAGAGGAGGAAGAGGGAGGAGAAAGAGAGAGGAAGAGAAGAGAGGGGGAAGAGAGAGGAGGAAGAGAGAGGAGAAAGAGAGAGGAGAAAGAGAGAGGAGGAAGAGAGAGGAAGTGGAGAGTGGAGGAAAAGAGAAGAGGAAGAGAGAGGAGGAAGAGAGAGGAGGAAGAGAGAGGTGGAAGACAGAGGAAGAGGAGAGAGAATGAAGAGAGTGGAAAAGGGGAGAGGAGGAAGAGAGAGGAGGAAAAGAGAGGAGGAAGAGAGAGGAGGAAGAGAGATGAGGAAGAGAGAGGAGGAAGAGAGAGGAGGAAGAGAGAGGAGGAAGAGGGGAGCTGGAAGACGGGAGGAGAGAGAAAGAAGAGAGAGGAGGAAGAGAGTGGAGGAAGAGAGAGGAAAAAGGGAGACGAGGAAGAGAGAGGAGGAAGAGAGAGGACGAAGAGAGAGGAGGAAGAGAGAGGAGGAAGAGAGGAAAAGGAGAGAGGAGGAAAAGTGAGGAGGAAGAGAAAGGAGGAAAAGAGAAGGGGAAGAGAGAGGAGGAAGAGAGAGGGGGAAGAGAGAGGAGGGGTAGAGAGGAGGAAGCGAGAGGAGGAAGAGAGAGGAGGAAGACAGGAGGAAGAGAGAGGAGGAAGAGAGAGGGGAAAGAGAGAGGAGGAAGAGAAAGGAGGAAGAGAGAGGAAGAGGAGAGAGGAGGAAAAGAGAAGACGAAGAGAGTGGAGGAAATGAGAGGAGGAAGAGAGAGGAGGAAGAGAGAGGAGGAAGAGAGGAAAAGTAGAGAGGAGGAAATGTGAGGAGGAAGAGAGAGGAGGAAGAGAGAGGAGGAAGAGAGAGCAGGAAGAGAGAGGAGAAAGAGAGAGGAGGAAGAGAAAGGAGGAAGAGAGAGGAAGAGGAGAGAGGAGGAAAAGAGAAGATGAAGAGAGAGGAGGAAGAGAGAGGAGGAAGAGATTTGAGGAAGAGAGAGGAGGAAGAGAGGAAATGCAGAGAGGAGGAAATGTGAGGAGGAAGAGAGAGGAGGAAGAGAGAGGAGGAAGAGAGAGGAGGAAGAGAGAGGTGGAAGAGAGAGGAGAAAGAGCGACGAGGAAGAGAGAGGAGAAAGAGAGAGGAGGAAGAGAGAGGAAGAAGAGAGAGGAAGAGGAGAGAGGAGGAAGACAGAGGAGGAAGAGAGAGGTGGAAGACAGAGGAAGAGGAGAGAGAAGGAAGAGAGTGGAAAAGGGGAGAGGAGGAAGAGAGAGGAGGAAAAGAGAGGAGGAAGAGAGAGGAGGAAGAGAGATGAGGAAGAGAAAGGAGGAAGAGAGAGGAAGAGGAGAGAGGAGGAAAAGAGAAGAGGAAGAGAGAGAAGGAAGAGAGAGGAGGAAGAGAGAGCTGGAAGACTGAGGAAGAGGAGAGAGAAAGAAGAGAGAGGAGGAAGAGAGTGGAGGAAAAGAGAGGAAAAAGGGAGAGGAGGAAGAGAGAGGAGGAAGAGAGAGGAGGAAGAGAGAGGAGGAAGAGAGAGGAGGTAAAGAGAAGGGGAAGAGAGAGGAGGAAGAGAGAGGAGGAAGAGAGAGGAGGGGCAGATAGGAGGAAGAGAGAGGAGGAAGACAGAGGAGGAAGAGAGAGGAGGGTAGATAGGAGGAAGAGAGAGGAGGAAGAGAGAGGAAGAAGAGAGAGGAGGAAGAGAGAGGAGGAAGAGAGAGGAGGAAGAGACAGGAAGAGGAGAGAGGAGGAAAAGAGAAGAGGAAGAGAGAGGAGGAAGAGAGAGGAGGAAGAGAGAGGAGGAAGAGAGAGGAGGAAGAGATAGGAGGAAGAGAAAGTTGGAAGAGAAAGGAGGAAGAGGAGGAGAAAGAGAATGGAAGAGAAGAGAGGATGAAGAGAGAGGAGGAAGAGAGAGGAGAAAGAGAGAGGAGGAGGAGAGAGGAGGAAGAGAGAGGAGGAAGAGACAGGAAGAGGAGAGAGGAGGAAAAGAGAAGAGGAAGAGAGAGGAGGAAGAGAGAGGAGGAAGAAAGAGGAGGAAGAGAGAGGAGAAGAGAAAGGAGGAAGAGAGAGGAGAGGAGAGAGGAGAGAGGAGGAAAGAGAAGATGAAGAGAGAGGAGAGAGAGAGGAGGATGTGAGAGGAGGGGTAGAGAGGAGGAAGAGGGAGGAGAAAGAGAGAGGAAGAGAAGAGAGGAGGAAGAGAGAGGAGGAAGAGAGAGGAGAAACAGAGGACAAAGAGAGAGGAGGAAGAGAGAGGATGTGGAGAGAGGAGGAAAAGAGAAGAGGAAGAGAGAGGAGGAAGAGAGAGGAGGAAGAGAGAGGAGGAAGAGAGAGGTGGAAGACAGAGGAAGAGGAGAGAGAAGGAAGAGAGTGGAAAAGGGGAGAGGAGGAAGAGAGAGGAGGAAAAGAGACGAGGAAGAGAGAGGAGGAAGAGAGATGAGGAAGAGAGAGGAGGAAGAGAGAGCTGGAAGACTGAGGAAGAGGAGAGAGAAAGAAGAGAGAGGAGGAAGAGAGTGGAGGAAAAGAGAGGAAAAAGGGAGAGGAGGAAGAGAGAGGAGGAAGAGAGAGGAGGAAGAGAGAGGAGGAAGAGAGAGGAGGTAAAGAGAAGGGGAGGAGAGAGGAGGAAGAGAGAGGAGGAAGAGAGAGGAGGGGCAGATATGAGGAAGAGAGAGGAGGAAGACAGAGGAGGAAGAGAGAGGAGGGGTAGATAGGAGGAAGAGAGAGGAGGAAGAGAGAGGAGGAAGAGAGAGGAGGAAGAGAGAGGAGGAAGAGAGAGGAAGAGGAGAGAGGAAGAGGAGAGAGGAGGAAAAGAGAAGAGGAAGAGAGAGGAGGAAGAGAGAGGAGGAAGAGAGAGGAGGGGTAGAGAGGAGGAAGAGATAGGAGGAAGAGAGAGGTGGAAGAGAAAAGAGGAAGAGGGAGGAGAAAGAGAATGGAAGAGAAGAGAGGATGAAGAGAGAGGAGGAAGAGAGAGGACAAAGAGAGAGGAGGAAGAGAGAGGAGGAAGAGAGAGGAGGAAGAGAGTGGAGGAAGAGAGAGGAGGAAGAGAGGAAAAGGAGAGAGGAGGAAATGTGAGGAGGAAGAGAGAGGAGGAAGAGAGAGGAGGAAGAGAGAGGAGGAAGAGAGAGGAGGAAGAGAGAGGAGAAAGAGAGAGGAGGAAGAGAGAGGAGGAAGAGAGGAAAAGGAGAGAGGAGGAAAAGTGAGGAGGAAGAGAGAGGAGGAAAAGAGAAGAGGAAGAGAGAGGTGGAAGAGAGATGAGGAAGAGAGAGGAGGAAGAGAGAGGAGGAAGAGAGAGGAGAAAGAGAGAGGTGGAAGACAGAGGAAGATGAGAGATAAGGAAGACAGAGGAGGTAGAGAGTGGAGGAAGAGAGAGGAAAAAGAGAGAGGAGCAAGAGAGAGAAGGAAGAGAGAGGAGGAAGAGAGAGGAGGAAGAGAGAGGAGGAAGAGAGAGGAGAAAGAGCGACGAGGAAGAGAGAGGAGAAAGAGAGAGGAGGAAGAGAGAGGAGGAAGAGAGAGGAAGAGGAGAGAGGAGGAAGACAGAGGAGGAAGAGAGAGGTGGAAGACAGAGGAAGAGGAGAGAGAAGGAAGAGAGTGAAAAAGGGGAGAGGAGGAAGAGAAAGGAGGAAAAGAGAGGAGGAAGAGAGAGGAGGAAGAGAGATGAGGAAGAGAAAGGAGGAAGAGAGAAGAAGAGGAGAGAGGAGGAAAAGAGTAGAGGAAGAGAGAGAAGGAAGAGAGAGGAGGAAGAGAGAGGAGGAAGAGAGAGGAGGAAGAGAGAAAAAGGAGAGAGGAGGAAATGTGAGGATGAAGAGAGAGGAGGAAGAGAGAGGAGGAAGAGACAGGAGGAAGAGAGAGGATAGAGACAGGAGAAAGAGGGAGGTGGAAGAGGGAGGAGGAAGAAAGAGGAAGAGAAAAGATGAGGTAAAAGGAGGAGGAAGAAGGAGGAGGAAGAGAAAGGAAGAAGAGGAAGGAGGAGGAGAGAGGAGAATAATAGAGGAATAAGAGAGAGGAGGAAGAGAAAGGAAAATGAGAGAGAAGGAAGTGAGAGGAAAAGGGGAGAGGAGGAAGAGAGAGAAGGAAGATAGAGGAGGAAGAGAGAGGAGGAAGAGAGGAAAAGGAGAGAGGAGGAAGAGAGAGGAAGAGGAGAGAGGAGGAAAAGAGAAGAGGAAGAGAGAGGAGGAAGAGAGAGGAGGAAGAGAGAGAAGGAAGAGAGAGGAGGAAGTGAGAGGAGGAATAGAGAGGAGGAAGAGAGAGGAGGAAAAGAGAGGAAGAGGAGAGAGGAGGAAAAGAGAAGAGGAAGAGAGAGGAGGAAGAGAGAGGAGGAAGAGAGAGGAGGAAGAGAGAGGTGGAAGACAGCGGAAGAGGATAGAGAAGGAAGACAGAGGAGGAAGAGAGTGGAGGAAGAGAGAGGAAAAAGAGAGAGGAGGAAGAGAGAGGAGGAAGAGAGAGGAGGAAGAGAGAGGAGGAAGAGAGAGGAGGAAGAGAGAGGAGGTAGAGAGGAAAAGGAGAGAGGAGGAAAAGTGAGGAGGAGATGAGAGGAGGAAAAGAGAAGAGGAAAGAGAGGAGGAAGACAGAGGAGGGGTAGAGAGGAGGAAGCGAGAGGAGGAAGAGAGAGGAGGATAGAGAGGAGGAAGAGAAAGGAGGAAGAGAGAGGTGGAAAACAGAGGAAGAGGAGAGAGGTGGAAGACAGAGGAGGAAGAGAGTGGAGGAAGAGAGAGGAAAAAGAGGAGGAAGAGAGAGGAGGAAGAGAGAGGAGGAAGAGAGAGGAGGAAGAGAGAGGAGGAAGAGAGAGGAGGATGAGAGGAAAAGGAGAGAGGAGGAAAAGTGAGGAGGAAGAGATAGTAGGAAGTGAGAGGTGGAAGGGAGAGGAAGAGGAGAGAGGATGAAAAGAGAAGAGGAAGAGAGAGGAGAAAGAGAAAGGAGGAAGAGAGAGGAGGGATAGAGAGGAAGAAGAGATAGGAGGGAGAGAGAGGGGGAAGAGAGAGGACGAAGAGAGAGAGGAAGAGAGAGGTGGAAGAGAAAGGAGAAAGAGGGAGGAGAAAGAGAGAGGAAGAGAAGAGAGGAGGAAGAGAGAGGTGAGGAAAAGAGAAGAGGAAGAGAGAGGAGGAAGAGAGAGGAGGAAGAGAGAGGAGGGGTAGATAGGAGGAAGCGAGAGGAGGAAGAGAGAGGAGGAAGAGAGAGGAGGAAGAGAGAGGAGGAAGAGAGAGGAGGAAGAGAGGAAAAGGAGAGAGGAGGAAAAGTGAGGAGGAAGAGAGAGGAGGTAAAGAGAAGGGGAAGTGTGAGGAGGAAGAGAGAGGGTGAAGAGAGAGGAAGGAGAGAGAGGAGAAAGAGAGAGGAGAAAGAGAAAGGAGGAAGAGAGAGGAAGAGGAGAGAGGAGGAAAAGAGAAGACGAAGAGAGAGGAGGAAGAGAGAGGAGGAAGAGAGAGGAGGAAGAGAGAGGAGGAAGAGAGGAAAAGGAGAGAGGAGGAAATTTTGAGGAGGAAGAGAGAGCAGTTAGAGAGAGGAGGAAGAGAGAGGAGAAAGAGAGACGTGGAAGACAGAGGAGGAAGAGAGTGGAGGAAGAGAGAGGTGGAAGAGAAAGGAGGAAGAGGGAGGAGAAAGAGATAGGAAGAGAAGAGAGGAGGAAGAGAGAGGAGGAAGAGAGAGGAGAAAGAGAGAGGAGGAAGAGAGAGGAGGAAGAGAGAGGAAGAGGAGAGAGGAGGAAAAGAGAAAAGGAAGAGAGAGGAGGAAGAGAGAGGTGGAAGACAGAGGAAGAGGAGAGAGAAGGAAGAGAGTGGAAAAGGGGAGAGGAACAAGAGACAGGAGGAAAAGAGAGGAGGAAGAGAGAGGAAGAGGAGAGAGCAGGAAAAGAGAAGAGGAAGAGAGAGGAGGAAGAGAGAGGAGGAAGAGAGAGGAGGAAGAGAGAGGAGGAAGAGAGGAAAAGGAGAGAGGAGGAAATGTGAGGATGAAGAGAGAGGAGGAAGAGAGAGGAGGAAGAGAGAGGAGGGAGAGAGAGGAGAATGAGAGAGGCGGAAGACAGAGGAGAAAGAGAGTGGAGGAAAAGAGAGGAAAAAGAGAGAGGAGGAAGAGAGAGGAGGAAGAGAGAGGAGGAAGAGAGAGGAGGAAGAGAGAGGAGGAAGAGAGAGGAGGAAGAGAGGAAAACGAGAGAGGAGGAAAAGTGAGGAGGAAGAGAGAGGAGGAAGAGAGAGGAGGAAGAGAGAGGATGAAGAGAGAGGAGGAAGAGAGGAAAAGGAGAGAGGAGGAAAAGTGAGGAGGAAGAGAGAGGAGGAATAGAGAGGAGGAAGAGAGAGGTGGAAGACAGAGGAAGAGGAGAGAGAAGGAAGTCAGAGGAGGAAGAGAGTGGAGGAAGAGAGGAAAAAGAGAGAGGAGGAAGAGAGAGGAGGAAGAGAGAGGAGGAAGAGAGAGGAGGAAAAGAGAGGAGGTAGAGAGGAAAAGGAGAGAGTAGGAAAAGTGAGGAGGAAGTGAGAGGAGGAAAAGAGAACAGGAAGAGAGATGAGGAAGAGAGAGGAGGAAGAGAGAGGAGGGGTAGAGAGGAGGAAGCGAGAGGAGGAAGAGAGAGGAGGAATAAGAGGAGGAAGAGAGAGGAGGAAGAGAAAGGAAAATGAGAGAGAAGGAAGAGAGAGGATAAGGGGAGATGAGGAAGAGAGAGGAGGAAAAGAGAGGCGGACGAGAGAGGAGGAAGAGAGAGGAGGAAGAGAGAGGAGGAAGAGAGAGGTGGAAGAGAAAGGAGGAAGGGGGAGGAGAAAGAGAGAGGAAGAGAAGAGAGGAGGAAGAGAGAGGAGGAAGAGAGAGGAGAAAGAGAGAGGAGGAAGAGAGAGGAGGAAGGGAGAGGAAGAGTAGAGAGGAGGAAAAGAGAACAGGAAGAGAGAGGAGGAAGAGAGAGGAGGAAGAGAGAGGACGAAGAGAGAGGAGGAAGAGAGAGGAGGAAGAGGGAGGAGGAAGAGAGAGGAAGAGGATAGAGAAGGAAGACAAAGGAGGAAGAGAGTGGAGGAAGAGAGAGGAGGAAGAGAGAGGAGGTAGAGAGGAAAAGGAGAGAGGAGGAAATGTGAGGAGGAAGAGAGAGGAGGAAGAGAGAGTAGGAAGAGAGACAAGGAAGAGAGAAGAAAATGAGAGAAGAGGAAGAGAGTGCAAAATAAGATGGGGGGAATGAGGAGGAGGAAAAGAGAGGAAAAGGAGAGAGGAGGAAGAGAGAGGAAAAGGGGAGAGGAGGAAGAGGAGGAGGAAAAGAGAGGAGGAAGAGAGTGGAGGAAGAGAGAGGAGGATAGAGAGGAAAAGGAGAGAGGAGGAAGAAAGAGTAGGACTAGAGAGGAGAAAGAGGAGGAAGAGAGAGGAGGAAGAGAGAGGAGGAAGAGAGAGGAAAATGAGATAGGAGGAAAAGAGAGGAGGAAGAGAGAGGAGGAAGAGAGAGGAAGGAGAGAGAGGAGGAAGTAGAGGAGGAAGAGAGTGGAGGAAGAGAGAGGAGGAGGAGAGAGGAGGAAAAGAGAAGAGGAAGAGAGAGGAGGAAGAGAGAGGTGGAAGACAGAGGAAGAGGAGAGGGAAGGAAAAGAGAAGAGGAAGAGAGAGGAGGAAGAGAGAGGTGGAAGACAGAGGAAGAGGAGAGGGAAGGAAGAGAGTGGAAAAGGGGAGAGGAGGAAGAGAGAGGAGGAAAAGAGAGGAGGAAGAGAGAGGAGGAAGAGAGATGAGGAAGAGAGAGGAGGAAAAGAGTGGAGGAAGAAAGAGGAGGAAGAGAGAGGAGGAAGAGAGAGGAGAATAATAGAGGAGGAAGAGAGAGGAGGAAGAGAAAGGAAAATGAGAGTGAAGGAAGTGAGAGTAAAAGGGGAGAGGAGGAAGTGAGAGAAGGAAAAGAGAGGAGGAGAGAGAGGAGGAAGAGAGAGGAGGAAGAGAGAGGAGGAAGAGAGACGAAGAGGAGAGAGGAGGAAAAGAGAAGAGGAAGAGAGAGGAGGAAGAGAGAGGAGGAAGAGAGAGAAGGAAGAGAGAGGAGGAAGACAGTGGAGGAAGAGAGAGGAGGAAGAGAGAGGAGGAAGAGAGAGAAGGAAGAGAGAGGAGGAAGACAGTGGAGGAAGAGACAGGAGGACGAGAGAGGAAAATGAGAGAGGAGGAAGGGAGAGGAAAAGGGGAGAGGAGGAAGAGAGAGGAGGAAGAGAGAGGAGGAAGAGAGAGGAAAAGGAGAGAGGAAAAGGAGAGAGGAGGAATAGAGAGTAGGAAGAGAGAGGAGGAATAGTGAGGAGGAACAGAGAGGAGGATGAGAGAGGAGGAGGAGAGAGGAGGAAAAGAGAGGAAAAATACAGAGGAGGAAATGAGAGGAGGAAGAGAGAGGAGGAAGAGAGAAGAGGAAGAGAGAGGAGGAAGAGAGAGGAAAATGAGAGAGGTGGAAGAGAGAAAAGGAGAGAGGAGGAAGTGGTGGAGGAAAAGTGAGGAGGAAGAGAGGAGGAAGAGAGAAGGAAGAGAGAGGAGGAAGAGAGAGGAAGAGGAGAGAGGAGGAAGAGAGAGGAGGAAGAGAGAGGAGGAAGCGAGAGGAGGAAGAGAGAGGAGGATGGGAGAGGAAGAAGAGAGAATAGGAAAAGAGAAGAGGAAGAGAGAGGAGGAAGAGAGAGGAGGAAGAAAGAGGAGGAAGAGAGAGGAGGAAGAGAGAGGTGGTAGAGAAAGGAGGAAGACGGAGGAGAAAGAGAGAGGAAGAGAAGAGAGGAGGAAGAGAGAGGAGAAAGAGAGAGGAGGAAGAGAGAGGAGGAAGAGAGAGGAGGAAGAGAGAGGAGGAGGAGAGTGGAGGAAAAGAGAAGAGGAAGAGAGAGGAGGAAGAGAGAGGTGGAAGACAGAGGTAGAGGAGAGGGAAGGAAGAGAGTGGAAAAGGGGAGAGGAGGAAGAGAGAGGAGGAAAAGAGAGGAGGAAGAGAGAGGAGGAAGAGAGATGAGGAAGAGAGAGGAGGAAGAGAGTGGAGGAAGAGAGAGGAGGAAGAGAGAGGAGGAAGAGAGAGGAGGAAGAGAGAGGAGAGTAATAGAGGAGGAAGAGAGAGGAGGAAGAGAAAGGAAAATGAGAGAGAAGGAAGTGAGAGGAAAAGGGGAGAGGAGGAAGAGAGAGGAGGAAGAGTGAGGAAGAGGAGAGAGGAGGAAGAGATAGGAGGAAGAGAGAGGAAAATTAAAGAGGAGGAAAAGAGAGGAGAAAGAGGGAGGAGGAAGAAAGAGAAGGAAGAGAGAGGAAGAGGAGAGAAGAGGAGGAGAGAGGAAAAAGAGAGAGGAGGAAGAGAGAGGCGGAAGAGAGAGGAAGAGGAGAGAGGAGGAAGAGAGAAGAGGAAGAGTGTGGAAAAGGAGAGAGGTGGAAGAGAGAGGAGGAAGATAGAGGAGGAAGAGAGAGGAAAAATAGGAGGAAGAGAGAGGAGGAAGAGAGAGGAGGAAGAGTGAGGAAGAGGAGAGAGGAGGACGAGAGAGGAGGAAGAGAGAGGAGGAAGAGAGAGGAGGAAGAAAGAGAAGGAAGAGAGAGGAAGAGGAGAGAGGAGGAAGTGGTGGAGGATAAGATAGGAGGAAGAGTGGAGGAAGAGAGAGGATGAAGATAGAGGCGTAAGAGAGTGGAAGAGGAGAGTGGAGGAAGAGAGAGGAAGAAGAGAGAGAAGGAGGAGAGTGGAGGAAAAGAGAGGAGGAAGAGAAAGGAGGAAGAGAGAGTAGGAATAGAGAGAAGGAAGAGAGAGGAAGAGCAGAGAGGGGGAAGAGAGAGAAGGAAGAGAGAGGAAGAGGCGAGAAGAGGAGGAGAGAGGAGGAAGAGAGAGGAGGAAGAGAGAGGAAGAGGAGAGAGGAGGAAGAGAGAAGAGGAAGATTGAGGAAGAGGAGAGTGGTGGAAGAGAGAGGAGGAAGATAGAGGAGGAAAAGAGAGGAAAAGAGAGGAGGAAGAGAGAGGAGGAAGAGAGAGGAGGAAGTGAGAGGAGGAAGAGAGAGGAGGAAGAGAGAGGAAGAGGAGAGAGGACGAAGAGAGAGGAGGAAAAGAGAGGAGGAACAGAGAGGAAGAGGAGAGAGGAGGAAGAGAGAGGAAGAGGAGAGAGGAGGAGAGAGGAGGAAGAGAGAGGAAGAGGAGAGTGGAGGAAGAGAGAAGAGGAAGAGAGAGGAGGAAGAGAGAAGAAAAATAGGAGGAAAAGAGAGGAGGAAGAGAGAGGAGGAAGAGCGAGGAGGAAGAGAGAGAAGGATGAGAGAGGAGGAGGAGAGAGGAGAAAAAGTGAGGAAAAATACAGAGGAAGAAATGAGAGGAGGAAGAGAGAGGAGGAAGAGAGAAGAGGAAGAGAGAGGAGGAAGAGAGAGGAAAATGAGAGAGGAGGAAGAGAGAGGAAAAGGAGAGAGGAGGAAGTGGTGGAGGAAAAGAGAGGAGGAAGAGAGGAGGAAGAGAGAAGGAAGAGAGAGGAGGAAGAGAGAGGAAGAGGATAGAGGAGGAAGAGAGAGGAGGAAGAGTGAGGAAGAGGAGAGAGGAGGAAGAGAGAGGAGGAAGAGAGAGGAAGAGGAGAGAGGAGGAAGAGAGAGGAGGAAAAGGGAGGAGGAAGAGAGAGGAAGAGGAGAGAGAAGGAAGAGAGAGGAAAAGGAGAGAGGAGGAAGTGGTGGAGGATAAGAGAGGAGGAAGAGTGGAGGAAGAGAGAAGGAGGAGAGAGGAGGAAGAGAGAGGAAGAGGAGAGAGGAGGAAGAGAGAGGAGGAAGAGTGAGGAATGGGAGAGAGGAGGAAGAGAGAGGAAGAAGAGAAGGAAAAAGAGAGGTGGAAAAGAGAGGAGAAAGAGAGAGGAGGAAGAGAGAGAAGGAAGAGAGAGGAAGAGAAGAGAGGAGGAAGAGAGAGGAGGAAAAGGGAGGAGGAAGAGAGAGGGGGAAGAGAGAGGAGGAAGAGAGAGGAGGAAGAGAGAGGAAGAGGAGAGTGGAGGAAGAGAGAAGAGGAGGAGAGAGGAGGAAGAGAGAGGAGGAAGAGAGAGGAGGAAGAGAGAGGAGGAAGAGAGAGGAGGAAGAGAGAGGAAGAGGAGAGAGGAGGAAGAGAATCGAGGAAAAGGGAGGAGGAACAGAGAGAAAGAGGAGAGAGTAGGAAGAGAGAGAAGGAAGAGAGAGGAAGAGGAGAGAGGAGGAAGAGAGAGAAGAAAGGGAAGAGGAACAGAGAGGAAGAGGAGAGAGGAGGAAGAGAGAGGAAGAGGAGAGAGGAGGAGGAGAGAGGAGGAAGAGAGAGGAGGAAGAGAGAGGGGAAGAGAGAGGAGGACGAGAGAGAAGGAAGAGAGAAGAAGAGGAGAGAGGAGGAAGAGAATCGAGGAAAAGGGAGGAGGAACAGAGAGGAAGAGGAGAGAGGAGGAAGAGAGAGGAAGAGGAGAGAGGAGGAGGAGATAGGAGGAAGAGAGAGGAGGAAAAGGGAGGAGGAACAGAGAGGAAGAGGAGAGAGGAGGAAGAGAGAGGAAGAGGAGAGAGTTAGAGGAGAGAGGAGGAAGAGAGAGGAGGAAGAGAGAGGAAAATGAGAGAGGAGGAATAGAGAGGAAAAGGAGAGAGGAGGAAGAGGTGGAAGAAGAGAACGGAGGAAGAGAGTGGAAGAAGAGAGAAGAGGAAGAGAGAGGAAAATTAGAGAGGAGGAAAAGAGAGGAGAAAGAGAGAGGAGGAAGAGAGAGGAAGAGGAGAGAGGAGGAAAAGAGAGGAGGAAGAGACAGGAGGAAGAGAGTGGAAGAGGAGAGAGGAGGAGGAGAAAGGAGGAAGAGAGAGGAGGAAGAGAGAGGAAAAGGAGAGAGGAGGAAGAGAGAGTAAGAGGAGAGAGGAGGAAGAGAGAGGAGGAAGAGAGAGGAAAGGTAGAGAGGAGGAAAAGAGAGGAGAAAGAGAGAGGAGGAAGAGAGAGGAGGAAAAGCGAGGAGGAAGACAGAGGAAAAGGAGAGAGGAGGAAGAGAGAGGAAAAGGAGAGAGGAGGAAGTGGTGGAATAAAAGAGAGGAGGAAGAGAGTTGGAAGAGAGGAGGAAGAGAGAGGAGGAAGAGAGAGGCGGAAGAGACAGGAAGAGGAGAGTGGAGGAGGAGAGAGGAGGAAGAGAGAGGAGGAAGGGTGAGGAGGAAGAGATAGGAGGAAGAGTGAGGAAGAGGAGAGAGGTGGAAGAGAGAGGAAAAGGAGAGTGGAGGAAGAGGTGGAGGAAAAGAGAGGAGGAAGAGAGAGGAGGAAGAGAGTGGAGGAAGAGAGAGGAGGAAGAGAGAGGAAAAGGAGAGAGGAAGAATAGAGAGGAGGAAGAGAGAGGAGGAATAGAGAGGAAGAAGAGAGAGGAGGAAGAGAGAGGAGGGGTAGAGGGGAGGAAAAGAGAAGAGGAAGAGAGAGGAGGAAAAGTAAGGAGGAAGAGAGAGGAGGAAGAGAGAGGAGGAAGAGAGAGGAGGAAGAGAGAGGAAGAGGAGAGAGGAGGAAGAGAGAGGAGGACGAGAGAGGACGAAGAGAGAGGAGGAAAAGGGAGGAGGAACAGAGAGCAAGAGGAGAGAGGAGGAAGAGAGAGGAAGAGGAGAGAGGAGTAGGAGAGAGGAGGAAGAGAGAGGAGGAAAAGGGAGGAGGAACAGAGAGGAAGAGGAGAGAGGAGGAAGAGAGAGGAAGAGGAGAGAGTTAGAGGAGAGAGGAGGAAGAGAGAGGAGGAAGAGAGAGGAAAATGGAGAGGAGGAATAGAGAGGAAAAGGAGAGAGGAGGAAGAGGTGGAAGAAGAGAACGGAGGAAGAGAATGGAGGAAGAGAGAAGAGGAAGAGAGAGGAAAATTAAAGAGGAGGAAAAGAGAGGAGAAAGAGAGAGGAGGAAGAGAGAGGAAGAGGAGAGAGGAGGAAAATAGAGGAGAAAGAGAGAGGAGGAAGAGAGAGGAATAGTAGAGAGGAGGAAAAGAGAGGAGGAAGAGACAGGAGGAAGAGAGTGGAAGAGGAGAGAGGAGGAGGAGAAAGGAGGAAGAGAGAGGAGGAAGAGAGATGAAAAGGAGAGAGGAGGAAGAGAGAGTAAGAGGAGAGAGGAGGAAGAGAGAGGAGGAAGAGAGAGGAAAGGTAGAGAGGAGGAAAAGAGAGGAGAAAGAGAGAGGAGGAAGAGAGAGGAGGAAAAGCGAGGAGGAAGACAGACGAAAAGGAGAGAGTAGGAAGAGAGAGGAAAAGGAGAGAGGAGGAAGTGGTGGAATAAAAGAGAGGAGGAAGAGAGTAGGAAGAGAGGAGGAAGAGAGAGGAGGAAGAGAGAGGCGGAAGAGAGAGGAAGAGGAGAGTGGAGGAAGAGAGAGGAGGAAGAGAGAGGAGTAAGAGAGAGGAAAAATAGGAGGAAAAGAGAGGAGGAAGGGAGAGGAGGAAGAGAGAGGAGGAAGATAGTGGAAGAGGAGAGAGAAGGAGGAGAGAGGAAGAAGAGAGAGGAGGAAGAGAGAGGAGGAAGAGAGAGAAGGAAGAGAGAGGAAGAGGAGAGAGTAGGAAGAGAGAGGAGGAAGAGAGATGAGGAAGAGAGAGGAAGAGGAGAGAGGAGGAGGAGAGAGGAGGAAGAGAGAGGAGGAAGGGAGAGGAGGAAGAGATAGGAGGAAGAGTGAGGAACAGGAGAGAGGTGGAAGAGAGAGGAAAAGGAGAGTGGAGGAAGAGGTGGAGGAAAAGAGAGGAGGAAGAGAGAGGAAAAGGAGAGAGGAGGAATACAGAGGAGGAAGAGAGAGGAATGGGAGAGAGGAGGAAAAGAGAGGAGGAAGAGAGAGGAAGAGGAGAGAGGAGGAAAAGAGAGGAGTAAAGGAGAGTGAGGAAGAGAGAGGAGGAAGAGAGAGGAAAAGTAGAGAGGAGGAATAGAGAGGAGGAAGAGAGAGGAATGGGAGAGAGGAGGAAAAGAGAGGAGGAAGAGAGAGGAAGGCGAGAGAGAAGGAAAAGAGAGGAGAAGAGAGAGGAGGAAGAGAGAGGAAGAAGAGCTAAGAAGAGGAAAGAGGAGGAAGAGAGAGGAAGAGGAGAGAGGAGAAAGAGAGAGGAGGAAGAGAGAGGAGGAAAAGGGACGAGGAACAGAGAGGTAGAGGAGAGAGGAGGAAGAGAGAGGAGGAAGAGAGAGGAGGAAGAGAGAGGAAAAGGAGAGAGGAAAAGGAGAGAGGAGGAATAGAAAGTAGGAAGAGAGAGGAGGAATAGTGAGGAGGAAGAGAGAGGAGGATGAGAGAGGAGGAGGAGAGAGGAGGAAAAGAGAGGAAAATGAGAGAGGCGGAAGAGAGAAAAGGAGAGAGGAGGAAGTGGTGGAGGAAAAGAGAGGAGGAAGAGAGGAGGAAGAGAGAAGGAAGAGAGAGGAGGAAGAGAGAGGAAGAGGAGAGAGGAGGAAGAGAGAGGAGGAAGAGTGAGGAAGAGGAGAGAGGAGGAAGAGAGAGGAGGAAGAGAGAGGAAAAGTAGAGAGGAGGAAAAGAGAGGAGAAAGAGAGAGGAGGAAGAAAGAGAAGGAAGAGAGAGGAAGAGGAGAGAGGAGGAAGAGACAGGAGGAAAAGGGAGGAGGAAGAGAGAGGAAGAGGAGAGAGGAGGAAGAGAGAGGAAAAGGAGAGAGGAGGAAGTGGTGGAGGATAAGAGAGGAGGAAGAGTGGAGGAACAGAGAGGATGAAGAGAGAGGCGGAAGTGAGTGGAAGAGGAGAGTGGAGGAAGAGAGAGGAAGAAGAGAGAAAAGGAGGAGAGTGGAGGAAAAGAGAGGAGGAAGAGAAAGGAGGAAGAGAGAGTAGGAATAGAGTGAAGGAAGAGAGAGGAAGAGCAGAGAGGGGGAAGAGAGGAGGAAGAGAGAGGAAGAGGCGAGAAGAGGAGGATAGAGGAGAAAGACAGAGGAGGAAGAGAGAGGCGGAAGAGAGAGGAAGAGGACAGAGGAGGAAGAGAGAAGAGGAAGAGTGTGGAAGAGGAGAGAGGTGGAAGAGAGAGGAGGAAGATAGAGGAGGAAGAGAGAGGAAAAATAGGAGGAAGAGAGATGAGGAAGAGAGAGGAGGAAGAGAGAGGAGGAAGAGAGAGGAAGAGGAGAGAGGAGGAAGAGAGAGGAGGAAAGAGAGGAGGAACAGAAAGGAAGAGGAGAGAGGAGGAAGAGAGAGGAAGAGGAGAGAGGAGTAGGAGAGAGGAGGAAGAGAGAGGAGGAAGAGAGGAGGAAGGGAGTGAAGGAAGAGAGAGGAAGAGGAGAGAGGAGGAAGAGAATGGAGGGAAAGGAGGAGGAACAGAGAGGAAAAGGATAGAGTAGGAAGAGAGAGGAGGAAGAGAGAGGAGGAAGAGAGAGGAGGAAGAGAGAGGAAGAGGAGAGTGGAGGAAGAGAGAAGAGGAAGAGAGAGGAGGAAGAGAGAGGAAAATGAGAGAGGAGGAAGAGAGAGGAAAAGGAGAGAGGAGGAAGTGGTGGAGGAAAGAGGGGAGGAAGAGAGGAGGAAGAGAGGAGGAAGAGGGAGGAGGAAGAGAGAGGAAGAGGAGAGAGGAGAAAGAGAGAGGAGGAAGAGTGAGGAAGAGGAGAGAGGAGGAAGAGAGAGGAGGAAGAGAGAGGAGGAAGAGAGAGGAGGAGGAGAGAGGAGGAAGAGAGAGGAAGAGGAGAGAGGAGGAAGAGAGAAGAGGAAGAGAGAGGAGGAAGAGAGAGGAAAAATAGGAGGAAAAGAGAGGAGGAAGAGAGAGGAGGAAGAGCGAGGAAGAGGAGAGTGGAGGAAGAGAGAAGAGGAAGAGAGAGGAGGAAGAGAGAGGAAAAATAGGAGGAAAAGAGAGGAGGAAGAGAGAGGAGGAAGAGCGAGGAGGCAGAGAGAGAAGGAAGAGAGAGGAAGAGGAGAGAGGAGGAAGAGAGAGGAGGAAAAGGGAGGAGGAACAGAGAGGAAGAGGAGAGAGGAGGAAGAGAGAGGAGGAAGAGAGAGGAGGAAGAGAGAGGAAGAGGAGAGAGGAGGAAGAGAGATGAGAAAAGGGAGGAGGAACAGAGAGGAAGAGGAGAGAAGAGGAAGAGAGAGGAAGAGGAGAGAGGAGGAGGAGAGAGGAGGAAGAGAGAGGAGGAAGAGAGAGGAGGAAGAGAGAGAAGGAAGAGAGAGGAAGAGGAGAGAGGAGGAAGAGAATCGAGGAAAAGGGAGGAGGAACAGAGGAAAAGAGGAGAGAGTAGGAAGACAGAGGAAGAGGAGAGAGGAGGAGGATAGAGGAGGAAGAGAGAGAAGGAAGAGAGAGGAGGAAGAGAGAGAAGGAAGAGAGAGGAAGAGGAGAAAGGAAGTAAGTAGGAAGAGAGAGGAGAAAAGGGAGGAGGAACAGAGAGGAAGAGGAGAGAGTAGGAAGAGAGAGAAGGAAGAGAGAAGAAGAGGAGAGAGGAGGAAGAGAGATGAGAAAAGGGAGGAGGAACAGAGAGGAAGAGGAGAGAGGAGGAAGAGAGAGGAAGAGGAGAGAGGAAGAGGAGAGAGGAGGAAGAGAGAGGAGGAAAAGAGAGGAGGAACAGAGAGGAAGAGGAGAGAGGAGGAAGAGAGAGGAAGAGGAGAGAGGAGTAGGAGAGAGGAGGAAGAGAGAGGAGGAAGAGAGAGGAGGAAGGGAGTGAAGGAAGAGAGAGGAAGAGGAGAGAGGAGGAAGAGAATGGAGGGAAAGGGAGGAGGAACAGAGAGGAAAAAGATAGAGTAGGAAGAGAGAGGAGGAAGAGAGAGGAGGAAGAGAGAGGAGGAAGAGAGAGGAAGAGGAGAGTGGAGGAAGAGAGAAGAGGAAGAGAGAGGAGGAAGAGAGAGGAAAATGAGAGGAGGAAGAGAGAGGAAAAGGAGAGAGGAGGATGTGGTGGAGGAAAAGAGGGGAGGAAGAGAGGAGGAAGAGAGGAGGAAGAGGGAGGAGGAAGAGAGAGGAAGAGAGAGAGGAGAAAGAGAGAGGAGGAAGAGTGAGGAAGAGGAGAGAGGAGGAAGAGAGAGGAGGAAGAGAGAGGAAAATTAGAGAGCAGGAAAAGAGAGGAGAAAGAGAGAGGAGGAAGAGAGAAGGAAGAGAGAGGAAGAGGAGAGAGGAGGAAGAGAGAGGAGGAAGAGAGAGGAGGAAGAGAGAGGAGGAGGAGAGAGGTGGAAGAGAGAGGAAGAGGAGAGAGGAGGAAGAGAGAAGAGGAAGAGAGAGGAGGAAGAGAGAGGAAAAATAGGAGGAAAAGAGAGGAGGAAGAGAGAGGAGGAAGAGAAAGGAGGAAGAGAGAGGAGGGGTAGATAGGAGGAAGTGAAAGGAGGAAGAGAGAGGAGGAAGAGGGAGGAGGAAGAGAGAGGAGGAAGAGAGAGGAAGAGGAGAGAGGAGGAAAAGAGAAGAGGAAGAGAGAGGAGGAAGAGAGAGGAGGGGTAGAGAGGAGGCAGAGAGAGGTGGAAGAGAAAGGAGGAAGAGGGAGGAGAAAGAGAGAGGAAGAGAATAGAGGAGGAAGAAAGAGGAGGAAGACAGAGAAGGAAGAGAGAGGATGGGTAGAGAGGAGAAAGCGAGAGGAGGAAGTGAGAGGAGGAAGAGAGGAGAAAGAGAGAGGAGGAAGAGAGGAGAAAGAGAGAGGAGGAAGAGAGAGGAGGAAGAGAGAGGAAGAGGAGAGAGGAGGAAAAGAGAAGAGGAAGAGAGAGGAGGAAGAGAGAGGAGGAAGAGAGAGGAGGAAGACAGGAGGAGTAGAGAGGAGGAGGAGAGAGGAGGAAGAGAGAGGAGGAAGAGAGAGGAGGAAGAGAGAGGAGGAAGAGAGATGTAGATGAGAGAGGAGGAAAAGAGAAGAGGAAGAGATAGGAGGAAGAGAGAGGAGGAAGAGAGAGGAGGAAGAGAGGAGGAGGAGAGAGGAGGAAGAGAGAGGAGAAAGAGAGAGGAGGGAGAGAAAGGAGGAAGAGAGAGGAAGAGGAGAGAGGAGGAAAAGAGAAGAGGAAGAGAGAGGAGGAAGAGAGAGGAGGAAGAGAGAGGAGGAAGGAGAGGAGGAAGAGAGAGGAGGAAGAGAGAGGAGAAAGAGAGAGGAGGGACAGAAAGGAAGAGAGAGGAAGAGGAGAGAGGAGGAAAAGAGAAGAGGAAGAGAGAGGAGGAAGAGAGAGGAGGAAGAGAGAGGAGGAAGGAGAGGAGGAAGAGAGAGGAGGAAGAGAGAGGAGGAAGAGAGGAAAAGGAGAGAGGAGGGAATGTGAGGAGGAAGAGAGAGGAGGAAGAGAGAGGAGGAAGAGAGAGGAGGAAGAGAGAGTTGGAAGAGAGGGGAGAAACAGAGAGGTGGAAAAGAGAGGAGGAAGAGAGAGGAGGAAAAGAGAAGAGGAAGAGAAAGGAGGAAGAGAGAGGAGGAAGAGAGAGGAGGGGTAGAGAGGAGGAAGCGAGAGGAGGAAGAGAGAAGAGGAAGAGAGAGGAGGAAGAGAGAGGAGGAAGAGAGAGGAAGAGGAGAGAGGAGGAAAAGAGAAGAGGAAGAGAGAGGAGGAAGAGAGAGGAGGAAGAGAGAGGAGGAAGAGAGAGGAGGAAGAGAGAGGAGGAAGAGAGAGGAGGAAGAGAGAGGTGGAAGAGAAAGGAAGAAGAGGGAGGAGAAGAGAGAGGAAGAGAAGAAAGGAGGAAGAGAGAGGAGAAAGAGAGAGGAGGAAGAGAGAGGAGGAAGAGAGAGGTAGAGGAGAGAGGAGGAAAAGAGAAGAGGAAGAGAGAGGAGGAAGAGAGAGGTGGAAGACAGAGGAAGAGGAGAGAAAAAGAAGATAGAGGAAAAAGGGAGAGGAGGAAGAGAGAGGAGGAAAAGAGAGGAGGAAGAGAGAGGCGGAAGAGAGAGGAGGAAGAGAGAGGAGGAAGAGAGAGGTGGAAGACAGAGGAAGAGGAGAGAGAAGGAAGAGAGCGGAAAAGGGGAGAGGAGGAAGAGGGAGGAGAAAGAGAGAGGAATAGAAGAAAGGAGGAAGAGAGAGGAGGAAGAGAGAGGAGGAAGAGACAGGAGGAAGAGAGAGGAGGAAGAGAGAGGAGGAATAGAGAGGAGGAAGAGAGGAAAGGAGAGAGGAGGAAAAGTGAGGAGGAAGAGAGAGGTGGAAGACAGAGGAATAGGAGAGAGAAGGAAGATAGAGGAAAAGAGGAGAGAAGGAAGAGAGAGGAGGAAAAGAGAGGAGGAAGAGAGAGGAGGAAGAGAGAGGAGGAAGAGAGAGGAGGAAGAGAGAGGAGGAAGAGAGAGGAGGAAGAGAGGAAAGGAGAGAGGAGAAAAGTGAGGAGGAAGAGAGAGGAGGAAGAGAGATGTGGAAGGGAGAGGAAGAGGAGAGAGGAGGAAAAGAGAAAGGAAGAGAGAGGAGGAAGAGAGAGGATGAAGAGAGAGGAGGGGTAGAGAGGAGGAAGAGAGAGGAGGAAGACAGAGGAGGAAGAGAGAGGAGGAAGAGGAGGTGGAAGAGAAAGGAGGAAGAGGGTGGAAGAGGAGATAGGAGGAAGACAGAGGAAGAAGAGAGAGGAGGAAGCGAGAGGAGGAAGAGAGAGGGGGAAGAGAGAGGAGGAAGAGAGAGGAGGAAGAGAGTGGAAGAGGAGAGTGGAGGAAGACAGCGGAGGAAGAGAGAGGAGGAAGAGAAAGGAAAATGAAAGAGAAGGAAGAGAGAGGAAAAGGGGAGAGGAGGAAGAGAGAGGAGGATAAGAGAGGCGGAAGAGAGAGGAGGAAGAGAGAGGAGGAAGAGAGAGGAGGAAGAGAGAGGAGGAAGAGAGAGGTGGAAACAGAGGAAGAGGAGAGAGGAGGAAGAGAGAGGAGGAAGAGAGTGGGAGAAGAGAGAGGAAAAAGAGGAGGAAGAGAGAGGAGGAAGAGAGAGGAGGAAGAGAAAGGAGGAAGAGAGAGGAGGAAAAGAGAAGAGGAAGAGAGAGGAGGAAGAGACAGGAGGAAGAGAGAGGAGGGGTAGATAGGAGGAAGTGAGAGGAGGAAGAGAGAGGAGGAAGAGGGAGGAGGAAGAGAGAGGAGGATGAGAGAGGAAGAGGAGAGAGGAGGAAAAGAGAAGAGGAAGAGAGAGGAGGAAGAGAGAGGAGGGCTAGAGAGGAGGAAGAGAGAGGAGGAAGAGAAAGGAGGAAGAGAGGAGGAAGAGAGAGGAGGAAGAGAAAGGAGGAATAGAGAGGAAGAGGAGAGAGAAGGAAGAGAGTGGAAAAGGGGAGAGGAGGAAGAGAAAGGAGGAAGAGAGATGAGGAAGAGAGAGGAGGAAGAGAGAGGAGAAAGAGAGAGGAGGAAGAGAGAGGAGGAAGACAGAGGAAGAGGAGAGAGAAAGAAGAGAGAGGAGGAAGAGAGTGGAGGAAGAGAGAGGAAAAAGGGAGAGGAGGAAGAGAGAGGAGGAAGAGAGAGGGGGAGAGTGAGGAGGAAGAGAGAGGAGGAAGAGAGGAAAAGGAGAGAGGAGGAAAGTGAGGAGGAAGAGAGAGGAGGAAAAGAGAAGGGGAAGAGAGAGGAGGAAGAGAGAGGGGGAAGAGAGAGGAGGGGTAGAGAGGAGGAAGCGAGAGGAGGAAGAGAAAGGAGGAAGAGAGGAGGAAGCGATAGGAGGAAGAGAGAGGAGGAAAAGAGAGGACGAGGAGACAGGAGGAAAGAGAAGAGGAAGAGAGAGGAGGAAGAGAGAGGAGGAAGAGAGAGGAGGAAAAGAGGAAAGGAGAGAGGAGGAAATGTGAGGAGGAAGAGAGAGGAGGAAGAGAGAGGAGGAACAGAGAGGAGGAAGAGAGTGGAGGAAGAGAGAGGAGGAAGAGAGAGGAGAAGAGAGAGGAGGGGTAGAGAGGAGGAAGAGAGAGGAGGAAGAGAGAGGAGGAAGAGAGAGGTGGAAGAGAAAGGAGGAAGAGGGAGGAGAAAGAGAGAGGAAGAGAAGAGAGGAGGAAAGAGAGGAGGAAGAGAGAGGAGGGGTAGAGAGGAGGCAGAGAGAGGTGGAAGAGAAAGGAAGAAGAGGGAGGAGAAAGCGAGAGGAAGAGAAGAGAGTAGGAAGAGAGAGGAGGAAGACAGAGAAGGAAAATAGAGGATGGGTAGAAAGGAGGGAGCGAGAGGAGGAAGCGAGAGGAGGAAGAGAGAGCAGGAAGAGAGAGGAGGAAGAGAGAGGAGGGGTAGAGAGGAGGAAGAGAGAGGAGGAAGAGAGAGGAGGAAGAGAGAGGAGGAAGAGAGAGGTGGAAGAGAAAGGAGGAAGAGGGAGGAAGAAGAGAGAGGAGGAGAAGAGAGGAGGAAGAGAGAGGAGGAAGAGAGAGGAGAAAGAGAGAGGAGGAAGAGAGAGGAGGAAGAGAGAGGAAGAGGAGAGAGGAGGAAAATAGAAGAGGAAGAGAGAAGAGGAAGAGAGAGGTGGAAGACAGAGGAAGAGGAGAGAGAAGGAAGATAGAGGAAAAGGGGAGAGGAGGAAGAGGGAGGAGGAAAAGAGAGGAGGAAGAGAGAGGAGGAAGAGAGATGAGGAAGAGAGGAAAAGGAGAGAGGAGGAAAAGTGAGGAGGAAGAGAGAGGAGGAAAATAGAAGAGGAAGAGAGAGGAGGAAGAGAGAGGAGGAAGAGAGAGGAGGGCTAGAGAGGAGGAAGCGAGAGGAGGAAGAGAGAGGAGGAATAGAGAGGAGTAAAAGAGAGAAGGAAAAGTGAGAAAGAGGAGAGAGGAGGAAAGAGAAGAGGAAGAGAGAGGAGGAATAGAGAGGAGGAAGAGAGAGGAGGAAGAGTGATGAGGAAGAGAGAGGAGGAAGAGAGAGGAGGAAGAGAGAGGAGGAAGAGAGAGGAGGAAGAGAGAGGAGGAAGAGAGAGGAAGAGGAGAGAGAAAGAAGAGAGAGGAGGAAGAGAGTGGAGGAAGAGAGAGGAAAAAGAGAGAAGAGGGAGAGAGAGGAGGAAGAGAGAGGATGAAGAGAGAGGAGGAAGAGAGAGGAGGAAGAGAGAGGACGAAGACAGAGGAAGAGGAGAGAGAAAGAAGAAAGAGGAGGAAGAGAATGGAGGAAGATAGAGGAAAAAGAGAGAGGAGGAAGAGAGAGGAGAAAGAGAGAGGAGGAAGAGAGGAAAAGGAGAGAGGATTAAAGTGAGGAGGAAGAGAGAGGAGGAAGAGACATGTGGAAGGGAGAGGAAGAGGAGAGAGGAGGAAAAGAGAAAAGGAAGAGAGAGAAGGAAGAGAGAGGAGGAAGAAAGAGAGGGGTAGAGAGGAGGAAGAGAGAGGAGGAAGAGAGAGGAGGAAGAGAGAGGAGGAAGAGGAAGTGGAAGAGAAAGGAGGAAAAAAAAGTAAGGGAGGTGGAATACAGAGGAAGAGAAGAGAGAAGGAAGATAGAGGAAAAGGGGAGAGGAGGAAGAGAGAGGAGGAAAGAGAGGAGGAAGAGAGAGGAGGAAGAGAGATGAGGAAGAGAGGAAAAGGAGAGAGGAGGAAAGAGAGGAGGAAAAGAGAGAAAGAGGAGAGAGGAGGAAAAGAGAAGATGAAGAGAGAGGAGGAAGAGAGAGGAGGAAGAGAGAGGAGGGGTAGAGAGGAGGAAGAGAGAGGAGGAAGAGAGAGGAGGAAGAGAGAGGAAGAGGATAGAGAAGGAAGATAGAGGAAAAGGGGAGAGGAGGAAGAGAGAGGAGGTAAAGAGAGGAGGAAGAGAGAGGAAGAAGAGAGATGAGGAAGAGAGGAAAAGGAGAGAGGAGGAAAAGTGAGGAGGAAGAGAGAGGAGAAAAGAGAAGAGGAAGAGATAGGAGGAAGAGAGAGGAGGAAGAGAGAGGAGGGGTAGAGAGGATGAAGCGAGAGGAGGAAGAGAGAGGAGGAATAGAGAGGCGGAAAAGAGAGGAGGAAAGAGAGAAAGAGGAGAGAGGAGGAAAAGAGAAGAGGAAGAGAGAGGAGGAAGAGAGAGGAGGAAGAGAGAGGAGGAAGAGAGAGGAGGAAGAGAGAGGAGGAAGAGAGAGGTGGAAGACACAGGAAGAGGAGAGAGAAAGAAGACAGAGGAGGAAGAGAGTGGAGGAAGAGAGAGGAAAAAGAGAGAGGAGGGAGAGAGAGGAGGAAGAGAGAGGAGGAAGAGAGGAGGAAGAGAGAGGAGGAAGAGAGGAAAAGGAGAGTGGAGGAAAAGTGTGGAGGAAGAGAGAGGAGGAAAAGAGAAGGGGAAGAGAGAGGAGGAAGAGAGAGGGGGAAGAGAGAGGAGGGGTAGAGAGGAGGAAGCGAGAGGAGGAAGCGAGAGGAGGAAGAGAAAGGAAGAGGAGAGAGGAGGAAAGAGAAGAGGAAGAGAGAGGAGGAAGAGAGAGGAGGAAGAGAGAGGAGGGGTAGAGAGGAGAAAGCGAGAGAAGGAAGCGAGAGGAGGAAGAGAGAGGAAGAGGAGAGAGGAGGAAAAGAGAAGAGGAAGAGAGAGGAGGAGAGAGAGGTGGAAGACAGAGGAGAGGAGAGAAGGAAGAGAAAGGAAAAGTGGAGAGGAGGAAGAGAGAGGAGGAAAGAGAGAAGGAAGAGAGATGAGGAAGAGAGATGAGGAAGAGAGAGGACGAAGAGAGAGGAGGAAGAGAGAGGAGGAAAGAGAGGAGGAAGAGAGACAAGAAGAGAGAGGAGGAAGAGAGGGAAAAAAAAAAAAAAAAAAAAAAAAAAAAAAAAAAAAAAAAAAAAAAAAAAAAAAAAAAAAAAAAAAAAAAAAAAAAAGGAGAGAGGAGGAAAGTGAGGAGGAAGAGAGAGGAGGAAAAGAGAGGATGAAGACAGAGGAAGTGGAGAGAGAAGGAAGACAGAGGAGGAAGAGAGTGGAGGAAGTGAGAGGAAAAAGAGAGAGGAGGAAGAGAGAGGAGGAAGAGAGAGGAGGAAGAGAGAGGAGGAAGAGAGGAAAAGGAGAGAGGAGGAAAGTGAGGAGGAAGAGAGAGGAGGAAGAGAGATATGGAAGGAGAGGAAGAGGAGAGTGGAGGAAAGAGAAAAGGAAGAGAGAGGAGGAAGAGAGAGGAGGAAGTTAGAGGAGGGTAGAGAGGAGGAAGAGAGAGGAGGAAGAGAGAGGAGTAAGAGAGAGGAGGAAGAGGAGGTGGAAGAGAAGGAGGAAGAGGAGAGAGGAGGAAGACAGAGGAGGAAGAGAGAGGAGGAAGAGAGAGGAGGAAGAGAGAGGAAGAGGAGAGAGGAGGAAGACAGAGGAGGAAGAGAGAGGAGGAAGAGAAAGGAAAATGAAGAGAAAGAAGAGAGAGTAAAAGGGGAGAGGAGGAAGAGAGAGGAGGAAAGAGTGGCGGAAGCGAGAGGAGGAAGAGAGAGGAGGAAGAGAGAGGAGGAAGAGAGAGGAGGAAGAGAGATGAGGAAAGAGAAGAGGAAGAGAGAGGAGGAAGAGAGAGGAGGAAGAGAGAGGAGGGGTAGATAGGAGGAAGCTAGAGGAGAGAGAGGAGGAAGAGAGAGGAGGAAGAGAGAGGAAGAGAGGTGGAAGAGATGGAAGAAGAGAGAGGAGAAGAGAAGGAGGAAGAGAGAGGAGGAAGAGAGAGGAGGAAGAGAGAGGAAGAGCAGAGAGGAGGAAAAGAGAAGAGGAAGAGAGCGGAGGAAGAGAGAGGAGGAAGAGAGAGGAGGAAGAGAGAGGAGGAAGAGAGAGGAGGAAGAGAGAGGATGAAGAGAGGAGGAAGAGAGAGGAGGAAGAGAGAGGAGAAAGAGAGAGGAGAAAGAGAGAGGAGGAAGAGAAAGGAGGAAGAGAGAGGAAGAGCGGAGAGGAGGAAAAGAGAAGAGGAAGAGAGACGAGGAAGAGAGAGGAGGAAGAGAGAGGAGGAAGAGAGGAGGAGGAGAGAGGAGGAAGAGAGAGGAGAAAGAGAGAGGAGGAAGAGAAAGGAGGAAGAGAGAGGAGAGGAGAGAGGCGGAAGAGAAGAGGAAGAGAGAGGAGAAGAGAGAGGAGGAAGAGAGAGGAGGAAGAGAGAGGAGGAAGAGAGGAAAAGAGAGAGGAGGAATGTGAGGAGGAAGAGAGAGGAGGAAGAGAGAGGAGGAGAGAGAGGAAGAAGAGGAGGAGAGAGAGTGGAAGAGAGAGGAGAAGAGAGAGGTGGAAGAGAGAGGTGGAAGAGAGAGGAGGAAGAGAGAGGAGGAAAGAGAGAGGAAGAGAGAGGAGGAAGCAGAGGAGGAAGAGAGATGAGGAAGAGAGAGGAGGAGAGAGAGAAGGAAGAGAGAGGAAGAGGGAGAGAGGAGGAAAGAGAAGAGGAAGAGAGAGGAGGAAGAGAGAGGAGGATAGAGAGGAGGTGTAGAGAGGAGGAAGAGAGAGGAGGAAGAGAGAGGAGGAAGAGAGAGGTGGAAGAGAAAGGAGGAAGAGGGAGGTGAAAGAGAGAGGAAGAGAAGAGAGGAGGAACAGAGAGGAGGAAGAGAAGGAGAAGAGAGAGGAGGAAGAGAGAGGAGGAAGAGAAAGGAGGAAGAGAGAGGTAGAGGAGAGAGGAGGAAAAGAGAGAGAGGAAGAGAGAGGAGGAAGAGAGAGGAGGATGAGAGAGGAGGAAGAGAGAGGAGGAAAGAGGAGAGGAAGAGAGAGGAGGAAGAGAGAGGAGGAGAGAAAGGAGGAGAGAGAGGAGGAGAGAGGAGAAAGAGAGAGGAGAAAGAGAGAGGAGGAAGAGAAAGGAGGAAGAGAGAGGAAGAGGAGAGAGGAGGAAGAGAAGAGGAGAGAGAGGACGAAGAGAGAGGAGGAAGAGAAGGAGGAAGAGAGAGAGGAGGAAGAGAGAGGAAGAGAGGTGGAAGAGAATGGAAGAGAGAGAGGAGAAGAGAAAGGAGGAAGAGAGAGGAGGAAGAGAGAGGAGGAAGAGAGAGGAAGAGAGGAGGAAGAGAAGGAAGAGAGAGAGGAGAAGAGAGAGGAGGAAGAGAGAGGAGGAAGAGAGAGGAGGAAGAGAGAGGAAGAGCAGAGAGGAGGAAAGAGAGAGGAAGAGAGCGGAGGAAGAGAGAGGAGGAAGGAAGAGAGAGGAGGAAGAGAGAGGAGGAAGAGAGAA